>NC_048298.1:92576438-92672407 GCF_013100865.1 Trachemys scripta elegans
GGGGGGGGAGGGGGGGGGGGGGGCAGGGGGGGGGGGGGGGGGCGCAAGGTGGAAGTTTTGCCTAGGGCACGAAATATCCTTGCACCCTCCCTGACTCTGCCCAAGGTTATCTGGAGGTTTCTCCTTCAACTTAGGAAACGTTTCTCCTCCAGCTTGGGTTGGCAGAGGTGGAATGGTTAATAAAAGAGCTAGACAGTGATGTGTGGGTGGGACAGAGAGCTGGTAAAGGAAGCTCCCAGCACTGGAGTTCCTGACTGGCACCGACAGAGCACTGCTGCGAGGAGGTACAGAATGGGAATGTGGAGATGAGATGTGTCAAATGAGGGCACTGCTATTAGCAGTCCTTGCTGCTACTCGGCTCAGGCAACAAGTTTCGCACTTGCATATCCTTAGTCCTGCCCACAACCCAGAGTGGGAAAGGGAATGGGCAGGAAGATAAGCTGGGAGATGGATGCATGTTCCTAACGCATTGTTTGTGTTCTAGTCAAGCCGCTTGCGCCTGTCAACGTGACAATGACAAAGACGAAAGACCAGGAGTATGAGCTGAGATGGACAAAACAGATCCTAAGATATAACCATATAGGCCAGAGATATGAATTCTTGTATTGGAAGACTGGTGACTCTTTGGAGGTAGGTGACGGTACTGTTGGGAGCCCAGGACTCTGCCAGGGAGGTGGGTGGATGGGACAGAGAGTTCCTCACCTTTCCTCCATCTCTTCTCCTCTTCTCTTCCCAGAATGCCCAGATTGTAAACATTATCAATGACAAGCCTCCCCGCATCTTCATCCTGCAGATGCTGGAGCCCTCCACACACTATAGGGGAAAAATGCGGGCGAGGGTGCACTCGGATGGCTACAAGGGGCCCTGGAGCGAGTGGAGTGAGGAGTGCACCTGGGAAACTGAGAGTGGTACATCCCAGCTGGGCTACGGGCTTGGGACTTTGGGGGAGAGGGTCAGTTCCCTCCCTAGAGAAACGGGTCCCTTAGCTGGGGTTTATGGGGAACCGGGGTTTCATACAGTTTATTAAGCAAAGAGACTGACCAGTGTCTCCTTAGTACCTAGCTGCATGCTTCAGTTCACAGAGAATGGGTATAATTGGCTTATCTGAATGGAAGCCTGGGCCTGCCATTTTCCATGGGAACAAGAAAACAGTATGAAAATCAGGGGTTGGAAGTGGATGTACGAGGTGAGGAGAGAAAGGGGCCTCCACAAGGATGAACTGCCTACATTGTCAGAGTGTCGTACAGAGGTTTTAGTTCCATGATTCCCAGGAAAATTAGGGAGGAGGGCCACATGACTGTAATCTTCGCCTACTCATTGTATCTCTGCAGCCTTTGAGGTGCACTGCAGCCTTTGAGGTGTCCAGGTTACTACCTTTAAGAGGAACCAGGCAGACTGGATCCCACTGGACGTGGTCAGGCTGAAAATGGGGCTGGAGGCCACTGAGAGAAGTTCATGGATCTAAGTGGCGGGCTGGAGAAGGGAAGGAATGATCCGTGCTAATAGATTGATCCATTTCTATCAGTGGAGCTGGTTAAACGGTTCATTCTGAACAACATTTTCATGTCTGTGAAATAAGAAAAAGATGGGCTCTTTGCAACTGATTTTAAACAAATCGATTGGAGCTTACAGGGGTTTCTCTAGTCATCCAGAGAAGCGTTGCATCATGGGTGTGTTGTTCAGCATTTGGAATTCAGGCTGTGTGATTGGTCACTTGTTCTCATGATGCAGTTCCTGGTCTGCAATTGGCTTCCTGAACTTGTACAAACAGGAGAGGTGACTTAATAGGCCTTAATTGTGAATGTACAGACTCAAATGTTTGTGTTTCTTGTAAATTCACGCTTAACTGCAAGTCTCCTGGCATTTCAAATGACTGGGTGTTTTTGTTGTTGTTGTTGATATCTGCAATGTTCTTGTAAGAATCTTCACCCTGAAGTTACTGATCTGTTGTCTCAGTCTGAACTTCACTTTAACAAAATTTGTTGCTCTGGGAATTTCTTCATTTTTTTAAATATTCCTAACATGGGATTAGGGAGTGTAGGGGCTTGAGGACCATATCCCCTTTGGGGCTGACCTAATGAGATCTGTAGAGGAGAACCGCACTTCCACAGCACCTCCTGGGACACCCTGTCCCTTGGAGTTGTGCAGGAGAGGGAATTTTTTCTTGGGAACGTCTGAGGTCTGTGGGCATACGAGGACTCACACAAATACAAGCTCATCCCCAGATGTTTACACAAATGTAAACTGGTTATCCAGATAGATCCTACAGGGTTTTCACTGGTCATTCAGAAAAGCGATGCTTCATGGGTGTGTTCAGCATTTGGAATTCAGACTGTGTGATTGATCACTAGGTCTCATGGTGCGGTTCCTGGTCTCCGATTGGCTTCCTGAACCTGTACAAACAGGAGAGGTGACGGAATAGGCCTTAATTGTGAATGTACAGAATCAAATATGTGTGTTTCTTGTAAATTCATGCTTAACTGCAAGTCTCCTGGCAATTCTAATGACTGGGTGTTTTTCTTTTTTTGTTGATATCTGCAATGTTCTTGTAGTTTAGTTTCTGTAATGACCCATCCAGTCCCCTAAATGGATGCAAATCTGACATCAGGAATTATAACATTCAAAAACCAATAGGAGAACACTTCAATCTCCCTGGTCACTCAATAACAGATTTAAAAGTGGCAGTTCTTCAACAACAAAAACTTCAAAAACAGACTCCAACGAGAAACTGCAGAACTGCAATTAATTTTCAAACTAGACACCATCAAATTAGGCCCAACTGGAGACTGGGAGTGGATGGGTCACTACAGAAACTAAATCAGTTTGTTAGTCTCTAAAGTGCCACAAGGACTCCTCGTTGTTTTTGCTGATACAGACTAACACGGCTACCACTCTGAAATCTCTCATTTATCTCTCAGTTTCTTCACCACTGATCCTCCCACTGCTGGTCCCAGCCTTCACCATCATGCTGATAGCATTTGGCTGGTGTGGTTATAGATGCCTACTCAGGTAAGTTTGCACTGGGAGTGGGAGATTCGCCAGACACATTGGTAGAGTGAGTGCAGGGAGGGGCAGAGAAACAAAGGTGAGGTGCTGTATGGGCACACCCCTATCCTTGATCTAAGGCTTAGTCCAGGGGATATGCCTGGGCTGCAGCTTGAGTGCTGGGCCATAGAGTTTCAGGACCTCTGGGTTGACAAGGGGGCCCAGGGTAAGGCTGTGTGTGAAGTGACCTTGCAAACTCTGTCTTGTTACAGCAAGAAGAAAAAATGGGAGGAAAAGATTCCAAATCCCGGCAAGAGCCAGCTGCTCCAGAGCTACTTCCAGGTAAGAGAGAACTGCTGACCCTGGAGAAGTGGAAGTGGAAGCTCTGCACGGGGCAGAGAAAGGGGAAATGCTGCCCTGGGGTTTATTGCTGAGTGTGTAGCTGCCCAGGTGGAACCTCAACATGCTGATCAAACCACTGCCCCCGCCTGGGGGGTCATGGGAGCACTGTGGGCAAACTGGAAATGGCAGATTAGGCCATTGGTCTCTCACATCTGTTATCCTGCTTCAGTGGCCAAAACCTGATGCTCCAGAGGTAAACAAACTCCTGCCCACAATGCACCTGGTCAAGAGTGCAACACTCTGCATAGGGAAATTACTTCCTGGCCCTACGTGCACGAGAAATCTATTTCTTCTCTCCCCTCCCCCAAATGTTACCAGCTGTTACTTTTATTGAGTGACCCTCTCATGCTATGGGACAAGGGGAAAAGGAGTCACCACTCAGTCTGCCCAGTCCCCTTAGTAATGATCTTCCAGAGTAAGCCCCAACCACATGCATTTCCATGTGAGGGCCAGTCACAGTGTTTGCTTTGCAGGAGCGTGCCCCCAAAGGGCTGGGGAAGGTGAAGGCAGGAGCCTGAGTCATGGTCCTGCCCCACCTCTGTACCTACTGCACCCTAGTGAGCAGGTATAATCACCCTACAGGATGGTGGCGCCTGCCTAGGTCCACCTCAAAGAGACACAGTCCCTCCCCCACCCACCCTGAAGTGGTGGTGCTCCCCACCAGCACAACTCCTAAAAACCTCAGCCAAATCTATGCCAGGTGCCTCCATGGCTCCCATCAGCACAGGATTGGGTGCTTCATAACCTTTAGTGCAGGGATCGGCAACCTTTGGCTCACGGCCCGCCAGGGTAAGCACATCCCTCGGCCCGCGCCGCCTTTCGCAGCCCCCATTGGCCTGGGACGGCGAACCACGGCCAGTGGGAGCCGCGATCAGCCAAACCTACGGACGTGGCAGGTAAATAAACCGGCCCAGCCCACCAGGGTGCTTACCCTGGCAGGCCACGGGCCAAAGGTTGCCGATCCCTGTGTTAGTGTATTTCTCCTTACAATGCCCTTGTGAGCCAGGGCAGCACTATTATCCCATTTTACAGCTAGACAACTGAGGCAAGGAGGTTAAATGACTCGCCCAAGGTCACGCACAAAGTCTGTAGAGGAACAGGAACTTAAACCCAGGTCTTCCACACCTGACACTAGACACCATCCCCCATCCACTCTTGTCCTTTACACATTCAATAAACCTGTCACTCTTTTTCTGTCCTGTATCATAGAATCATAGAATATCAAGGTTGGAAGGGACCTCAGGAGGTCATCTAGTCCAACCTCCTGCTCAAAGCAGGATCAATTCCCAACTAAATCATCCCAGCCAGGGCTTTGTCAAGTCTGACCTTAAAAACCTCTAAGGAAGGAGATTCCACCACCTCCCTAGGTAACCCATTCCAGTGCTTCACCACCCTCCTAATGAAAAAGTTTTTCCTAATATCCAACCTAAACCTCCCCAACTGCAACCTAAACCTCCCTTGAGACCATTACTCCTTGTTCTGTCATCAGGTACCACTGAGAACAGTCTAGATCCATCCTCTTTGGAATCCCCTTTCAGGTAGGGGAAAGCAGCTATCAAATCCCCCCTCATTCTTCTCTTCTGCAGACTAAACAATCCCAGTTCCTTCAGCCTCTCCTCATAAGTCATGTGCTCCAGCCCCCTAATCATTTTTGTTGCCCTCCGCTGGACTCTTTCCAATTTTTCCACATCCTTCTTGTAGTGTGGGGCCCAAAACTGGACACAGTACTCCAGATGAGGCCTCACCAATGTCGAATAGAGGGGAACGATCACGTCCCTTGATCTGCTGGCAATACCCCTACTTATACAGCCCAGAATGCCGTTAGCCTTCTTGGCAACAAGGGCACACTATTGACTCATATCCAGCTTCTCGTCCACTGTAACCCCTAGGTCCTTTTCTGCAAAACTGCGTCCTAGCCATTCGGTCCCTAGTCTGTAACAGTGCATGGGATTCTTCCATCCTAAGTGCATGACTCTTCACATGTCCTTGTTGAACCTCATCAGGTTTCTTTTGGCCCAATCCTCTAATTTGTCTAGGTCCCTCTGTATCCTGTCCCTACCCTCCAGCATATCTACCACTCCTCCCAGTTTAGTGTCATCTGCAAACTTGCTGAGAGTGCAGTCACGCCATCCTCCAGATCATTAATGAAAATATTGAACAAAACCAGCCCAGGACCGACCCCTGGGGCACTCCACTTGAAACCGGCTGCCAACTAGACATGGAGCCGTTGATCACTACCTGTTGAGCCCGACGATCTAGCCAGCTTTCTATCCACCTTATAGTTCATTCATCCAGCCCATGCTTCTTTAACTTGCTGGCAAGAATACTGTGGGAGACTGTATCAAAAGCTTTGCTAAAGTCAAGGAATAACACATCCACTGCTTTCCCCTCATCCACAGACCCAGTTATCTCCTCATAGAAGGCAATTAGGTTAGTCAGGCATGACTTGCCCTTGGTGAATCCATGCTGATTGTTCCTGATCATTTTCCTCTCCTCTAAGTGCTTCAGAATTGATTCCTTGAGGACCTGCTCCATGATTTTTCCAGGGACTGAGGTGAGGCTGACTGGCCTGTAGTTCCCCGGATCCTCCTTCTTCCCTTTTTTAAAGATGGGCACTACATTAGCCTTTTTCCAGTCATCCGGGACCTCCCCCGATCACCATGAGTTTTCAAAGATAATGGCCAATGGTTCTGCAATCACATCCGCCAACTCCTTTAGCACCCTCGGATGCAGTGCATCTGGCCCCATGGACTTGTGCTCGTCCAGTTTTTCCAAATAGTCCCGAACCAGTTCTTTCTCCACAGAGGGCTGGTCACCTTCTCCCCATACTGTGCTGCTCAGTGCAGCAGTCTGGGAGCTGACCTTGTTCATGAAGACAGAGGCAAAAAAAATCATTGAGTACATTAGCTTTTTCCACACCCTCTGTTACTAGGTTGCCTCCCTCATTCAGTAAGGGGCCCACACTTTCCTTTACTTTCTTCTTGTTGCTAACATACCTTAAGAAACCCTTCTTGTTACTCTTAACATCTCTTGCTAGCTGCAACTCCAAGTGTGATTTGGCCTTCCTGCATGCCTGAGCAATATTTTTATACTCCTCCCTGGTCATTTGTCCAATCTTCCACTTCTTGTAAGCTTCTTTTTTGCGTTTAAGGTCAGCAAGGATTTCACTGTTAAGCCAAGCTGGTCGCCTGCCATATTTACTGTTCTTTCTACACATTGGGATGTTTTTTTCCTGCAACCTCAATAAGGATTCTTTAAAATACAGCCAGCTCTCCTGGACTCCTTTCCCCTTCATGTTATTCTCCCAGGGGATCCTGCCCATCAGTTCCCTGAGGGAGTCAAAGTCTGCTTTTCTGAAGTCCAGGGTCCATATTCTGCTGCTGTCCTTTCTTCCTTGTGTCAGGATCCTGAACTCGACCATCTCATGGTCACTGCCTCCAGGTTCCCATCCACTTTTGCTTCCCCTACTAATTCTTCCTGGTTTGTGAACAGCAGGTCTAGAAGAGCTCTGCCCCTAGTTGGTTCCTCCAGCACTTGCACCAGGAAATTGTCCCCTACACTTTCCAAAAACTTCCTGGATTGTCTGTGCACCGCTGTATTGCTCTCCCAGCAGATATCAGGGTGATTAAAGTCTCCCATGAGAACCAGGGCCTGCGATCTAGTAACTTCTGCTAGTTGCCAGAAAAAAGCCTCGTCAACCTCATCCCCCTGGTCTGGTGGTCTATAGCAGACTCCAACCACGACATCACCCTTGTTGCTCACACTTCTAAACTTAATCCAGAGACTCTCAGGTTTTTCTGCAGTTTCATACCAGAATTCTGAGCAGTCATACTCCTCTCTTACTGCTGCCCAGATCTCAACCCACCTCCACTGGCCCTCTCTGAAGCTCTTCAATCTCAGCTACATCCTCTGTCCCGGGAAGTGATCAGAAATGTAGTGCTCCAAGGAGAGGCCACCCCGTCTGACAGAAGGGCACTATTTCCATTCCCTTTTTAATGCTCCCAATCAATCTATCAGCTTTTAGAGCTTTGTCCCGCTCTGGGCAGACACCTCCATTGCTCTGTTCCTCAGGGCCGGCTCCAGGCACCAGCTTAACAAGCAGGTGCTTGGGGTGGCCAAGGGATTGGGGCGGCACCTGCAGCAATTCGGGGGCGGCAGGTCCCTCACTCCCTCTAGGAGCGAAGGACCTGCTGCTGAACTGCCGCCGCCGATCACGGCCCCCCCCCCCCCCCAATTGCTGCTGCCAATCGCGGCTTTTTTTTTTTTTTTTCTCCTCGCTTGGGGCGGCAGAAATGCTGGAGCCAGTCCTGCTGTTCCTGAAGGCTTGGCTGTAGCAAGTAGCCACCCCAGCACACCTCCTCCTGGCTGGGTGTGGCAGTGCAGCAAATTTCTCCTTAGTTTTTCCCTACTAATCTTTGGCCTACTCCAGCCATAAGAGTACCCGGCCCTCCGGTCAGATAACGTGACAGAGTCCTGCCCCTCTGGCCAGAGTCCTTTACCATGTCCGATAGAACCGTAAACAAAACAGCCACCACAGCCTCACAGGCCTGCCTCATCCGCTCCATTTATCCCCACAGCTTGTCTCCAGGTCCTGTGCTTTCAACAGCCCCACTGTCCAGGGGCTGGCACACTCCTTCCCTTGCTCAGGGGCTCAGGCAGGCTACTGCTTCTCCAGGCCACTGTCTCCAGTCAGGCTTCCCACTCACCCCTGGAGTGGGCTGTCTGCTCTGCCTCCTCCCTCTCAGCCTTCTCTCAGGCTACTTCCCACCTCCTCTCCCCAGGTCTCCTTCCTCCCACTAGCCTCACTCAGCTCTTTATGGCCACAAGCCCTTCTCTTCCCCACCTGGGCTTATTTCTAATTAGGCCTGGCCCATCCTCCAGGTTCAAGGAGACAAGTTAATTGGCCTTACAAGGCTTTACCCTTTCACAGCACCTGTAGGGTAAATACCCCTTTTCATTGTATAACTGTGCCTCAGTGGGTCACAACTGAGAATGCCAAACTGCTAAGAAACAGGGCAAACACAACTCAAAACTGGTGGTTATTCTTCCATAAGATATACCAAATCAGCAACAAAAGTAAACTTCAATTTCACCACACTGGCTAACAAGACGTCATAAAAGCAGTTTCCTTAGGCATTCCAGTTCTTATATCACCACCAAAACCACTGGATTTAGAGAGGAGTGGTTCTTTACAACCAGTCTCAAAAAATAAAAGGGTCTTCTGATCCCAAAGGACCAGCCACACATCCAGATCAATATGTACCTCAGAGGGATAGCTCAGTGGTTTGAGCACTGGCCTGCTAAACCCAGGGTTGAGAGTTCAATCCTTGAGGGGGCCACTTAGGGATCTGGGGCAAAATCAGTACTTGGTCCTGCTAGTGAAGGCAGGGGGCTGGACTCAATGACCTTGGGGGGAGGGATAGCTCAGTGGTTTGAGCATTGGCCTGCTAAACCCAGGGTTGTGAGCTCAATCCTTGAGGGGGCCACTTAGGAATCTGGGGCAAAATCAGTACTTGGTCCTGCTAGTGAAGGCAGGGGGCTGGACTCGATGACCTTTCAAGGTCCCTTCCAGTTCTAGGAGATGGGATATCTCCATTATTATTATTATTATTATCTTACCAAAAAGCACACTGATGCCAATCTTTTAATATCTAGAATCTAAAGATTTATTTATAAAAAGAAGGTGAGTTAAAATTGCTCAGAGGAATCAAATACGTATAGTAATTGAAAACACCACACTCAGGCTTGTAGCAGTGATGGAATAAACTGCTGGCTTAAGTCAAGTCTCTGGCTGCTTCCAAATCATTGAAAGGTCCTCAATTCCTTGATTAGACTGCTTCTATTGATATAAGTTCATAGTCTAGAGGTTTGGGCAGGAAAGAGGCCAGAGCAGGATAGAGGCAAAATGGAGGGGTTTCCAGGGCCTTTTATATCTTCTGCCACGTGCAGGGAACCTATTCTTTCAAACAAAGCTCTCAACACAGCTAGTGGAAAATTACAGGTGACAAGATAGTGTTTGGAGTCACATGGCCAAGTCACATGTCCATGCATGAAGGTTTGGACACAGAAGAAGTGTAGCATTCACCGCCGCAGCACCTCCTGCTGGTCAGTTCCAGCCTCGGAGCGCCTCCTGCTGGCCGGTGTCTTCCTACTGGTGCCTGCTTCCTCCTGATCGCCACCTCTTATAGCACTTCAGCCCCACATTCCTCCCGGACCCCGGTGCACCTTACCTTGGGGTGCTGCCCCACAGCAGTGCCCCCACACTCTGGGTCTCCTCTTCCTGGGGAGCCCCAGTCCCCTAAGCCCACCTCACCTCAGTGACCCACTGCCAGTCCTCATCTAGCCCCTTCCTTCAGGGGCAGACTGCAGTCTGAAGTGGCCACTTCTCATTGGCAAGGGTTTTGGACTGGCTGCCTTTCCACCCCGAGCTGCCTCCCTGCAGTCCTAGTACCTCCCCTGGCCTTTAGCAAGGCCTCAGTCTGGGGACTTAACAGGCCAGATCTCCTCAACTCTGCCTGCCTTTCCCCAGCCCTGCTCTGCCTCAGGTACCCTAATTGCTCTCCCAGGCAGCCTGGTCCTCTCTGCTCCTCAGCTTGAGCAAAAGTCTTTCATACTCTCTCAGCCTGCCCATTTATCAGGGTCATAGGCGTCGACTCCATGGGTGCTCTGGGGCTGGAGCACCCACAGGGAAAATTTGGTGTGTGCAGAGCACCCACTGGCAGCTCCCTGACCCACCCCACCGACCCAGCTCACCTCTCCCTCTGCTCTGTCTCCTCCTCTGAGCGGGCCTCCACATCCTGCTTCTCCCCCCTCCCTCCCAGCGCCTGCGCCGTGAAACAGCTGTTTTGTGCAGCAAACCTGGGAGGGAGGGGGGAGGAGGAGGGAATGTGGCATGCTTGGGGAAGAGGTGGGGCCAGGGCAGGGATTTGGGGAGCGATCCAATAGGGGCAGGGAGGGGGCAGAGTCGCGGCGGGGGTGGGGCCGGGGCCAAGGGAGCGCGAGGACCCACCGGCACCAACAAAAGTTGGCACCTGTGATCAGGGTCAGCTGGACCCTAATTGGGTGTGGCCACACCTGTGGCGGTTTATCCAGCCAGTCTCCCTTGGTTGCTTTTAATCCCTTCTTAACTAGAATGGGATGACTGCCCTGCTATAAGAAGCCATTACCTATACCTCAAACAGCACCTTTGCAGGACAGTTCATTCAGTGTAGATGGGGGTCTCCCATGGTCTACTGCCTGTTAAGTGTCTTTTGATGAGCCACTTAATTTGAATAGTCCCTCCAAGATGTGCTGGCTAACTACCATCTGGGTGTTAGCTCAGGAGCAAGCATTTGAAATCCAGGTATAGAGCCAATATTTATAACTTCAAATACAAAAATGATACATACATATAGACAGCATAATCATAACCAACAAATCATAACCTTTTCATAGACATCTTACATGCCACATTTTATATGAGATTTGTTGCAGATATATAAGAGAGGTTGCAACAGTGATCTATATGATCATATATTAATCAGATAACGTCACACATTGTCCTTCGAGGACCCTGCCCAGCAGTGCATAGGAGAAGCCCAGGTGATTTACCTTGCGCTTGTGCAAGCTGAACTGCACCTACTATCATGTTGCTCATTCCCTCCATGGGTTCACATCCACCCGGAGATGCTGTCAAGTCTCTCTAGTTCTAACTGAAACAATCTCGTGTCACTGGCAAATGTCACCAACCTGCTGCCCAGTTCTCTCTCCAAATCCATAATGCACACAGCTCCCAGGGCTGGCCCCAGGACAGCTCAGTAATGAGCTCCCTGCGCCCTGAGGAGCAGCCATTCCCAATAGCTCTTTGTTCCCAGTCGTGTAGCTGGTTTTCAATCCACAGTCGGACTCTGTTCCTAACCCCGTGGTTTTAAGTGTCTGTCACATTTCATTAGGTGTCTGATCCAAAGGTGTTCGGAAATCCCAGGAAACGGTGTGCCCCAGCTCACCCTGGGATGGCAGAGCTCTTATGCTATAGACACAGGCTGATTTCCTGGGCCCTGTCCCTGCCTACAGCATCCCCATAGTCTCCCAGGGCAGGCCCGCCATTACGCACAGTGGCTGATTTGCTGCCCTCTGCACCTGCCCACACTGTTCCCCTGCACTCTGTGGGCAGAGCTGCCACAACACACCTGGCACTACCTGACGAAGGGCAGAGTTAAATAAGAGAGATCAGCACTGGGGGAAATGAAAGGCCCGTGGAGAACAAAATAAACCTCACCTGTAATGATGTCGACACCTGTGTCTTGTGAGCACCCCCTCTGTGGCCGATACCTGCCTGCAATCACTCAGTTTTGAATGGGGCGGAACCCACCTTTTGCGGGTGCCCCCTTCCTGGTTGGGTGTGAGCCTGGTTTTCTTTCAGTTCTTACAACAGGGTTGCACCTGTCTCTCATGAGCACGCCCCCAGCCAACGGTTCTTTTTGCGGTTCTTCAGTGCCTCAACCCTCCAGCCGAGTCACATGCACTGTCCCCCATTCCGGGATACACAGTCTCTAGGTCTTGTCATGGCCTGGTATGGGGCTCTAGCACCAACGCTTCTCCCGGAGGCACTGCCTTCTTTAACAGCCCAAAAGGAGCCCATCTCGGTTTCCTCGGTTGGTGTCCTTTCGACAGCCCTCCATGGGCTCAATCTTCAACCAGACCAGTAGGGCCCATCATGGTACCCTCGCCTGGTCTGGCTACATTCTGGGCTTAGCCTACCTGCACTGAACTGCCCATGGTCCTGCTGCTCTTCCAGCAAGCCAGGCACCCACTTCTCCCTCTTCAAGCTCCAGGCAGCAACTGTCTGCTCTGCCCTTGTTGCTTCCTTTTATATGACCCTTCTGCCCCCTGATTGGTCACTCCAGCAGCCCCTCTGATTAGCTGCTCCCCTGCAGCCACTCTAGACTGCCTGGAGGACTTCTCCTCTGCTCTTTTTTGGGGGGTGGTGAGGCAGGACCATGAGGCCTCCAGCAGGGGGCCTCCACACCTACTCCCCCTCATCAAACCGTCAGTCCCCAGGAGCAATGTTGCCCCCAGGAGGGGTTAAAGTGCTACCATACACTGTGGTATCTCCACTATGGGGCTTCTGGCTCCCCACTGCCCTCAGGGAATCAGCCTTTGTGTGCCAGGAGTGCTATCTGCCCTTGTCTCTTTTCAGAAAGGACCGCTCAGGATTCCGCTGCCGAGCAGCCAGCTGGGCTTTGGCAAGCAGAGCCCTTCCGAGAAGACAGACGTGGTCAGCTGCATCCAAGTGCTGGATGGGTGAGTGGTCGGTGCACTGCTCAGTGGTGATACTCTCCGAGACGTTACTTGGAGATGGTGGCATCTCAGTTCCTGTGTGTGGCTGATCCCATCAGAGAGGGGTGGCAAATGTAACTGGTGTGAATGATAAACATTGGCACAACCTCCACATGCCCATCTGGTAATGTCAATGGATGGACTTGCAGCCCCTGGTCTCCCTGGCTCCCTGGCAACACCAGTCCCAAACCCTGAGCCCTTCCTCCCTGATCTCTCCTTTTGGAAATGGGCTTGCCTCAATGCCCTTGATTTCCCAATCTGGAAATGGAGGTGTGTGACGGGTTGGATCACAGAAACCCCTTTGGGACTGTCACCTGATGTGCTGAGACTACCTCTGAGCCCGTTTGCCCTGCCAGCCTGGGAGTCCAGAACCCCGACTTGTTGAGCCAGATATGCTAATCTGCTGCAACACAGACCCGGGGTCCAACCCACGCCCCCCAAACTGCAGACTTAACTGAAAACGGCTTAGCAAGTGCTCCTGTCTCTAGCACCTGGACACCCAGCTCTCAATGGGATCCAAACCCCTAATAAATCCATTTTACTCTGAATAAAGCTTATACAGGGTAAACTCATAAATTGTCCGCACTCTATAACACTGATAGAGAGATATGCGCAGCTGTTTGCTCCCCGGGTATGAATTACTTACTCTGGGTTAATTAATAATCAAAAGTGATTTTATTAAATATAAAAAGTAGGATTTAAGTGGTTCCAAGTAATAACGGACAGAACAAAGTAGTTTACCAAGCAAAATAAAACAAAACATGCAAGTCTAAGCCTAATATATTTAAGAAATTGAATACAGGTAAATCTCGCCCTCAGAGATGTTCCAATAAGCACCAGGTTAAAGATGGATTCCAGTACCAGGTGACATGGTCACATGTCCTGTGAGACCCCAAGCCTTCATTCTTCCTGGCCTGACTCACAGGAAGGCTTGCAAGTAAACAGAGCCATTTACAACCAATTGTCCTAGTTGATGGGAGCCATCAAGATTACAAACCACCATTAATGGCCACTAGTTATATTTCATATTTCTAGTTTCAGATACAAGAATGATACATTTATACAAATAGGATGACCACACTCAATAGATTATAAGCTTTGTAATGATACCTTACACGAGACCTTTTCCATTAAGCATATTCCAGTTACATTATATTCACACTCATTAGCATATTTTCATAAAATCATATGGAGTGTAATGTCATACCCTCCTCCTGAACTTACTGCCAGAGACTTGGACACTGTCCATGGCAGAGACAATACATCTACAATTCCCCCCCTTTTTTTTAGGACAGGGCATTTACTACCCAGTTCTCTCTTCTCCTCCTGAGCATCGTTCTGTGCTTCAATCTCTTTGTCTTTTAAGTCCAGTGTTTGCTGGTGTGCAGTGCTTTGTTTGGCTGCTTCTGCCTTCATGGCAGCCTTTTCCCGGGCAAATTGCACATCAGTTTCCATTTGTCTTCCTTTGAGACCGTCACTCAATGAGCTGGGATACAACAGAGAACCCCCTCCTGCCAGAACAGGTGCCCCTCCACTCCTGCTTGCTGAATTAGACACTCCAGTCAGCTTCAACACAGACCCAGAGCTTGGGCCACGCCCCTCTGCAGTTCACTGAAACTGAGATCCACTCAGCTCAGGGGGTCTTCTGGAAATGGGCTTGCCTCAATGCCCTTGATTTCCCAGTCTGGAAATGGAGGTGGACAAGCACCCCCAGCACACCAATACACACACACCCCATCCCACATATGCCCTATCTTCTTGTCATCTGGAAGTGAGGCCCTCACCACCCGTGGGGCTGATTCTGGCTCTGGCTGCATACAAGAGCCAGTAGGAGCCGCCATAGGCCAGAGGATAATTCCTCCAGTGCAAGAGAAGTGTGGGGCCAACATAAACATTGCAGTGGAGACGTACCTTAAAGTGTCTTGAGGTTGGTGCCCAGCCATCACTGGTCACGTTTGGAAAGCGCAGGCCATTATTTGTATTTGTTTGAACCCCCATCTCTCCTTGCCTGCCCCCTCCCTTTTGCTATCTTCTACCTCAGTGGCTGTAAGCTCCTTGGGGCAGGGGCCATGTCTTTTTACAATCTCTGCCAAGTGCCAGGCAAAGGTCTGGTGCTATATAATGTGGGTGGTGGTGATCACGGTCTTTGTCGTGTGATGTGCTGCTTGGGCCCCCTAGGCTCCAGAAATACAGAAACTGCCAGACTGGGTCCAGCCAATGTCCATCTAGTCCAGTATCCTGCCAGGAACAGATGCCGGTGCCAGCTGCTTCAGAGGAAGGAGCAAGAAACTCTGCTATAGGGAATTATGGGATAATCTTCCCCCACGGAAAGATTCCTTCTAACCCCCAAGAGACCTTTCTCCTAGGGGACCCTCAGCTCCACTCCCTGTCTGTATGTGATGTTCTCTGCAGGGTGACATCTCTGATTCTTCTTATTTCCCTCTTGCAGACCAATGAAAGTAAGTTCAGCACAGCTCCCTGCAGCCATGGCCGATAGGAGGATGTGCGTCCTTGGTGCACTGGACCCAGAGAACCCATGTCCAATTCTTGAAATGGCAACTCCAGCTCCACATCCTGTAGCCATGGCTGGCTGCCATTCAAGTCAGGGCACCAGTCAGTCCCTGTCGCCAGCCACGCTCCCCTGGAGGAGCAGTGCTAAGGTCATTGCTTCTCAGGCACCCATGTCCTGCTTTGACTTTAATGGTCCATACTTGCACTTCCCCCATGGGTGCTCCCTGTCTGACATTCATCAGGACTGGGAAACTGCCCCACCCCAGGGAGCCCCTTCCCAGACCCTGCTGGTGGGGGAGGAGAGAGGAGCAGCTCAGCTCCACCCCATCTCTGCTCAGAAAGAGATGAAGCAGCCCCTTGCTGGAAGGCAAGAAGGGCCACAAGGCCAACCAGCAGGTGGGGAATGGCGCAAGGGGACACCGAAGGTCAAAGGTCACCAATTGCTGCCATCTTAAACAAGTCCTGTCAGAAATGGCCAGTGGGATACGTCACCTCGGAAAATCTGTCACTGATGCCAGCAAGATACTCTGCCCATCTGTCCCATGTACTGGCCCCGGCGGAGGGAATGCTCACTGCTGCTGCCATGTTGACATCCAACCCATGACGGCCCCAGGCCATGTCGGGCACCTCCATCACTGCATTGGGCCCTGAGACAACTGATGTCGCACTCCCAGTTTCATCTCCAGCATCAGCCACTCCCTCTGGAGCGCACCAGCATATATTTGGGAGTCACGTACGTTCCTCCAGGCCCCGCATGGCACCTCAAAACCCATCAGTGTTTCCTGACCCTTTCTGTCAGAGGGGGTTGATACTTCTAAAGCAGAGCCTGTGCACGAGAGTAACGTGGTCATGTTCAACCCCGATGACACTGGGCCAGTTTTTCTACACGAGATGGAGGACTACTGCTTCTTTCCTAGCCTCAAACCCACACACAGGCCATTCAGCTCATCAGAACTCAAAAGTGTGACGCTTACTTTGCATTACCACTATGGGAAGGACCAAAACCAGCTGTCAGGGCCAGGGAACTCTGCTAACTCTGGGAGAGGACTGGTGAAGACAAGAGAGCAGGTGACTGGATGAAAATTCCACCATTCAAAGAATGTCACCTCTATTGTTTCCCCCCCTGTTCTCCACCCCTCTTACACTGGGAAACAAAAATAGCAATTCTTCTTTCCAGCCCTCTCCACTCCCAAAGGGGGTGGAAGACATCAATCAGTACTATGTTCTCCTCAGCTATATTAGTATATTTGGATACAGAAACCAGGAAATATATCCCCATTGGAGAGAGCTGCTCATTACACACACTCTAATCCCCTTGCCATTACCATGTTAGTCTTGCTATGGTTCTGGTGCAGAACATAATGTTGAGTTCAATGCAAACTTCACGGCATGAATGATCAAACTGCATGTCACCGATAAGACTCTGTCACAAGCACCTGGAATGAAATGCCTCGCATTCTTTAAACAGATCTAGGTTATTTAGAGAGATAATACTCATCCAGAAGAATTGGTGTTGGAAGGGTGTAGATACCAAGGAGGGATTGGAATTGTTGAGTATGGGACAAAGTGGGTCAGAGTAAGGGATGAAACAGAAACAGAGAAATTTGACTGGGGATCAGGAAACCTTTCCTAATTGTGACGTCTACTATCCTGTGGAATAATGTCCTTAGGGAAGCAGTGGAAGACCAATCATAGGAGATATAAAACTAGATTGGAGAAAACAATGGAGAATATACATTATTGCAGGGAAAGCTGGGGGGAAGAGGCTCTTAAGATGGACAAGCTACGATTTAATTGGTCTGTTCTATCTCTAATTCAGAGCAATCTAGGGTGACCAGATCGCAAGAGTGAAATATCAGGACACGTTGGGCGAGTGGGGCGGAGGGAGGGG
Source organism: Trachemys scripta elegans (assembly GCF_013100865.1). Taxonomy (NCBI): domain Eukaryota; kingdom Metazoa; phylum Chordata; order Testudines; family Emydidae; genus Trachemys; species Trachemys scripta. Next base: position 92,593,546 of record NC_048298.1, read on the forward strand.
AGAGGACGACAATGACAGACACAGGTGCACAGAGCCATGAGAGGGGGCCCTAGGAAGCTGCGAGACGGGTTGTACGGCCCCTGCTGCAGCCCGCACCACAAGCCACAGGGCGAGGACACCTATTGAATTCAATCAGAATTTTGCATGTGAATTGATGTACCTAGTTCTGAGATTATAAAGCCAGAAGGGATCCGGTGATCACCTGGTCTCACCGCCTGTATAGCACAGACATAGAACTTTCCCAAAATAATTCCTAGAGGATAGCTTTTAGAAAAAGCTTTTAGAAAAACACCATGACCCTTAGTATATTGTTAATCATTAATATTCTTACCATTGAAAAGGTATGCCTTATATCCAGTCTGAATTTGTCTAGCTGCAACTTCCAACCGTTGGCTCATGCTCTACCTTTCTCTGCTAGACTGAAGTGCCCATTATTAGCTATTTGTTCCCCATGTAGATACTTATAGTCTATAACCAAGTCACTTCTTAACCTTCTTTTTGTTAAGCTAAATAGATTGAGGTCCTTGAGTCTATCACTATAAGGCATGTTTTATAATCCTTTAATCAGTCTTGTGACTCTTCTCTGAACACTCTCCAATTTATCAATATCCTTCTTAAATTGTGCACACCAGAACTGGACACAGTATTCCAGCAGTGGTTGCACCAGTGCCAAATACAGAGATAAAATAACCTCTCTACTCCTGCTTGAGATTCCCCTATTTAGGCATCTGGTCACCCTATTTCTCTATGCATTTCCCCACGTTTTTTGGTAAAAATCAAAACTGAACTGCCCCAGAAATTCTGGCATGTGGAATCATCGTGAAACTCGCATGGCTCCAACCCTGCCGAAGAACCTTTAGATCCACTGCACAGACTTCTGCCACTTGAGCTAATGGAGTAAGTGATGGCAGAGGCAGTAGGTTGTCATCCTATGTGATAGATCAGCTCTATAGGGGGATGAGACACTTTTTTTGCCACTGGGTTTCACAGATATCTGCTGACAGAAGAGGAACTGTGAAACTCAGGAATCCTGGGTCTATTCCAGGCTCCTGAATGGAGTGGTCTCTAGTAGTCAAATACCCTTCTTCCCTGTCCTCTCCAGTCTATGTCTATCCTATTGCTGTCTAACCTGCCCCAGCTCCTCATCTGATTTCAACTGCCCCCCACTACCGCTCTGGATTCCTTGTCCCAGTTTCCTAGTCCTGTCTCACTCTCCTCTCTCCCCGCCCCCATCCCTCAGATGGGATGTTCGTTCCAGACTGGCAAAATTATAAGGCTTCTCAACATTTCAACACTTCCCATTCTAAATTTTCGGTTGCTTAACTATAGGCTAGCTCTGCCTACAACAAAGCATATTCAGAACCTCCGATTAAAGGGATTATAAGTGTAGCAACCTCCATCATAGCTAGTCACCAAAGATTGAACCCAAGCCATCCAGACTTAAAAGCATGAGCTTCTACTACTTGAGTTCAAGATATAACTCCCTTAGCTGGTAGCTATACAGTTATCCTCTAAAAATCCACCAGAGGAGGGCACAAAACACATGTTGGACAGTGAATTACAAAAGTGCCAAATATTATTATTAGACCTGCAATACTTTTCACAATGAACATCAGCGGGGGATAAACTGGGAGTTTAAGAAAATTTGGAAAACAATTTTAGAATAACATTCAGTGCTATGGTTTAAAAGAAAAAAAAATTAAAATTCATAACTTAGCAGTATTCAGTGTTTGAAAAAAAAAACTTTTAGGAACTCTGGGATACAAGTTAAGAATGTTGAAACAGGAAGATGTTATGCTTAGTTACCACTTGGGCAAGGCGGCGTGCTATGTAATACTTGCAAGATTTCACTGTAATGTTTTACAGTATATAGCAGCACAATGCTGATTTTATTTCAGCCCACATCTTAATAGTTTTGAATACTATAGATCACAATTTTCAGCTCAGTTGGTCTGAACATGCAGAGCTTTAAAACTGCTATGCTCTAAACTGTATATTAACTACAATTTTATAAACCTGCATGTCAGAGAACTGTGTGCCACTACTACTAGACAGTGGCACAAGGCAATTCAGTGTGAATCACAGAAATGTAGGACTGGAAGGGACATGAACAGGTCATCTAGTCAAACCCCTGCACTGAGGCAGGACTGAGTAATAACACTAGACCATCCTTGACAGGTGTTTGTCTAACCTCTTAAAAAACTCCAATGACTGCTATTCCATAACCTCTTTAGGTAATTTGTCCAGTGCTTAACTACCTCTACAGTTAGGAAGCTTTTCCTAATGTCTAACCTAAATCTCCCTTGCTACAATTTAAGCCCATTGCTTCTTTGTCCTGCATGTCCTGAGTGGGACAGGGGTGAGTCCAGGCAGTGGGATTGGGGGTAGGGAGGTCGAGGAAGTCAGTGGGTGTGTGGGGATGGACCAGGGGAAGCAGGGTGGAGGAACTGAGGGGGACAGGACTGGGGGAGTCAGGGGGGCTGAGGGGGATGGGACAGGACTGGGATGGGGGGAGCAAGGTAGGGGCTGAGGGGAGCATGAATGGGACAGGGTAGAGAGCTGTGTAGAGAGTGGGGCGGGGCAGGAGAGACAATGGGGCTGGGCTGGGGAAGGTCAGGGGATTGGGGAGAGGGACAGGGTCAGGAGGGGATGAGATGGAGGGGAGCAAAACTGGAATGGGGGGGAGAGGCTGAAGAAGAGATTTGGGGTAGGGCAGGGACTGAGGGCAGTGGGTTTGGGGTGGGAGGTACAGGGGGGACTGCGGGAGAGGCTGAGGGAACAGGGTCAGGGTGGGGGCTGAGGGCAGTGGGTTGGGTCTACACTGGCACCTCTCAGCATTGCTGTGCCGGGCGCCAGACCTGCGCCAGCGCTACCCTGGCAATGGAAGAGTCCTCAGTGGAAATGCAGACTTCATGACACAGACCCTCCTTGTCATGTCAAAACTGATGCTGCTCTGGTCAGTCACTAGGCTCTTGTCACTTTCAAACCCATGCAGGGTATCTGGCTCTTTTTCAGTTCTCAGGTTAAGAAAAGCCTCTGCATTTTGTGAGGGCTTCAGCATTCACATTCCTACTTCACAAACTGTCTGCCTGACACATTGCTCCCAGGGCATTCATTTTTATTCATTATCGGCAGGTCCATCAGATTAACGAGCAACACAGGGAGAAGCAACACAATGGTGTCAAGGATTTTTAATTTTTCAAACCACTTTGGCCTCAACAGGGATAACAGCAAATCTGGACAGAGCAGATGGGTGTCAGGATGGGTTTGGGTATTTATTTATTTATTTATTTAAGTGAAAATGTTTGGGTCTGAGCAAAGGCTGCAAACTTCCCTTTGGAAACCTCTGCTGATCTTTTGCCCCAGGGGCTAACGACAGCCTGGAATCTGGGACAGATTTCCACATCCATGCAGGGTGAGATGATCGGGGTGGAGAAGGGAGGAGGAGGGGGAGGGGAGGGACTGTGGGGGAGGCAGAGGGAACAGGGTCGGGGGCTGAGGGCAGTGGATTGAGGGTGGGGGGGCACAGGGGGGACTGCGAGGGAGGCTGAGGGAACAGGGTCAGGGTGGGAGCTGAGGGCAGTGGGTCTGAGGGGAGCCCCCCCCAGAGGGACCTGCCAGGGGGCCAGGTGAGCCCAGCAGTGCTTACCTTGAGCGGCTCTGGGGAAGCATCCAGCAGGCAGGTCCCTCCCAATCCCTCTGGCCCCTTCCTAGGGTCGGGTCGGGTCGAGGGGAGGGGGGCAGGGGTGGGCTACAAGCCCCGCCCCGCTGCAGCACGCAGGGGAGCGAGACCTCCTCGCTGCCTCTGTGTGTCGGGGCAGGGTCAGGGCTGTGCTCTGCAGGCTCCTGCCGGCCAGGCGGTGGGCCCCATGGGCTGGCGCCGCCGCGCCGGGAGCTCAGTTGTGCGCTGCCCCAGGGCCCTGGGAGGGAAGGTGAGTGGCGTCGGCGGTGCCGGCTTGCTGCAATCTCCCTCATATAGGGTGACCAGATGTCCCGACCAATGTAAGGTCGGGACGCGGGACAAGTCCCCTAAAATCGGGACTCTCCCGATAATATCAGGACATCTGGTCACCCTAAAGCAATCTGGATTGCTTGTTAAACTGGGAGCAAGCAAACAATATGTGCTTTAATACAGTTAAATGTAAATGTATATGTAAGGGGACTGTTATCCCCTTACTAACATTCAGTGGGGGTGTTTTGGTTGGTTAGCTCCCAGCACTAAAAGGGGAAGGATCGGTGGCAAATCAGGAGCCTAAGACTGACAGTCCCCAGGAACAATGGGGAGAGGCCAATGCTCCAGATCAGCCTGATTGACAGGGCGGGCAGGCTAATCAGAGAGTCAGGAGGCCGGGGGGGTCCCGTCCTCGGTGTGAACTGGAATGGTCTGGGTCAGACAGAGTGGGGCTGAGCTAAGGAGAGAGCCTGGGCCCGAGCTAAGTTGCTGGAAGCAGAGCTGCAGCCCCAAAGCCAGAGCACAGCCCAGAGAGAGCAGACCTGCCCTGGGAGCAGAGCTGCAGCAACCAGAGCCAGAGGGGCCAGAAAAGCGGCCCAGGAAGCAGGTCAGAGCTGGGAGCAGAGTCACAGAAGCAGCCCACAGAACTAGGGTTACCATACGTCCTCTTTTTCCCGGACATGTCCGGCTTTNCAAGCTACGATTTAATTGGTCTCTTCTATCTCTAATTCAGAGCAATCTGGATTGCTTGTTAAACTGGGAGCTAACAAACAATAGGTGCTTTAATACAGCTAAATGTAAATATATACATCTGGGAACAAAGACTGCAGCCATACTTACAGGATGGGGGATTCTCTCCTGGGAAGCAGTGACTGAAAAAGATTTGTCATGGAGGGTCATGGTGCTTAATCAGCTTAACAAGAGCTCCTAGTGTGATGCAGGGCCCAGAAGGGCTAATTCAAATCTTGGATGCATAAACAGGGACAGGGGAATCTTGGCTAGAAGTAGAGAGGTTATTTTACCTCTGTATTTGGCACAGCTATGACCACTGCTGGAATACTGTATGCAGTTCTGGTGACCACAATTCGAGGATGTTGATAAATTGGAGAGGGTTCAGAGAAGAGCCATGAGAAAGATTAAAGAACTAGAAAACATGCATGGTAGTGACAGACTTAAGGAGCTCAAGCTTTTGTGCTTAGCAAAGAGAAGGTTAAAGAGTAACTTGGTCTCAATCTATAAGTATCTACATGGGGAACAAATATTTAATAAGGGGCTCCCCAATCTAACAGAGAAAGGGATAATACAATCCAATGGCAGAAGGTTGAAACTTGACACTTTCAAACTGGAAATAAGGCATACATTTTTGACAATGAGGCTAATTAAGCACTGAAACAATTTACTGAGGGTCATGGTAGATTCTCCATCACAGACAATTTTTCAATCAGGATTGGATGTTTTTCCAAAAATCTATTCTGGGAACTATTTTGGGGAAGTTCTCTGGCCTGTGCTATACAAGAGGTCAGATAAGATTATCACAATGGTCCCTTCTGGCCTTAGAATCTATGAATCTATAATTGTTAAAATACTATGATTTGCTGGCTTTCCAGTGCATTGGCTGTTTGTGGAAGATGTTAACATCAAGCTGGTGCTTTGGTGAAGATCTGAGCAGTTTCTTGTAAGGTATGAACTGCGCCAAACAAAGAGAACCCAGTTCTTCCCGGTTCCTCTATTGCAAGGAAAAAATATTGGCTCAGAGCTGTAACCAATTATCACACCTGGCAAAAATCAGCTCTCAGTCCATCAGTCAGTTCCATTAGAGTGATTTAGATGTGTCACCTACCAGGTGGGATTACTGCATCTCACTTGTTTGGGGCATCATGTGACAGGGCTGATGAGGGGAGGAAAGAGCAGTTCTAGGAGTATGTTTTTGTTTTTTCCGCTATGTTAATCGGACGCTGCCAGGCCTGCATTGTGCTGTGCAATTCTTCTTTTGGATATTTTAAGTTCTGATAAACTCATTAGTTTGAAACATGTGAAAAGTGAATTCATTGCTCTTGAAAGGAAGGGGCCGACAGCACTGCCTCAGGCTGACCAGAGCGGAGATAGATGCCATCCAAGCATTCCCAGCCCAACTCATTCCTGACTTGCTAATCCAGTCCCAGGTCTTGCATGAATAGAGAAGGCCATGTGTACCCGTCTGTGCTGTGGTTTTGTTATGTGTCTATGTAGGCATTAGAATGAGACCATGAAAACCCCATGTATTAACTCTGCCCCTGCACCCAAATGCCTGGATGTGTATCAACTTGCTACACCCCTGAGCTGCCCTGTTTTCTGTATCACAGATAATCTCTGTGAGCCTGATCTCAGTGCCCAGTGAAGTCAATGGTAGTCTTTCTACTGAGTTCCATGTGTTTTGCATGAGGCCCAATTAGTGATGCAAACAGATCTCTTCAGGAGCCTGGAACCATGTCATCTTGGCACAGCAACAAACCAGTGCCAGGCCAGTGGGCCCAAATCTTCCATTCTTTGAAACCCCGAAGAGCACTAGCACTAACTTTTCATATATGGAGATATACCTAATCTCATAGAACTGGAAGGGACCCTGAGAAGTCATTGAGTCTAGCCCCCTGCCTTCACTAGCAGGACCAAGTACTGATTTTTGCCCCAGATCCCTACATGGCCCCCTCAGGGATTGAACTCACAACCCTGGGTTTAGCAGGCCAATGCTCAAAGCACTGAGCTATTCCTCCCCCTCACCCTTTGGGTGGTTCCGGCCCCCCCTGCAGCCTTGCTCCTCAGAGCTGTTCATATTGTCATTGTTATTTGTATTGTGGTAGTGCCTAAAGAGAACCCCATTGGCCTTGGTGCTGTACATACGCATACTGTGCCTTGCTACTTGGCTGGAGATAGCGCGCTGCATGCTGAGACCTGTGCACTCCGTGCTGAAGCAGGAGGAAGCCCAATAGGAGATCTCTGTAAACTGCACTTTGGCCTCCCGTTTTAGTCACTGAGCAATTTTTTCTCCCCCACACCATGTACCTTGGAACAGCAGAACTCGTCATGGTTAATTATTGAGGGTGGGAGATAATCCTCCCATAGTTACCACTGATTACATTTTAACGTCTTCTACTTGCAAACCCCTGGCATTCCACTGCAGTCAGCTCATTCTGACCTAATCCCACTGACAGATAGTGGGGAAACAGCCCTAATTCATGCCCAGAATCAGTTCACAGCTGCGGGCAAAATAATCAATAGTTCCAAGCCTGGGGGTGGGGCTGGGGCAACTGGGGGAAAGAGAGGGCCCCTCTCCCCCTTGCAAACTGTGGCAAGTAGATGATCTGGGTAGGGCCAGCAGGAAGGAACAAACACTAGAAGCCCCTGGGTTCCCTGAGGAGCCATGTCAGACAGGACAGCCATGTGCAGATCCTAAACAACCATTGCACCCCCAGCCAGGGGATAGTGTTACTGTGTGATGCCCTCTCGCCAGCCACGGTTCATTGCCTCCCTTCTGAGGAACTCTTTCCCATTTGGATTTACTATCTGCAGAGTGGACCTGGACATCAGAGAACACGGACCCTGAGATGTTGGCATCTTCATGCCCCCAGAGAGACATTGCTGTGGGAGATGGGGCTTAGACAAGCAGGAACAGATTGTCATAAAAGCCCCCGAAATTATCCTCCTCACTGTAGGGTAACCCAGCAGCATGGTGAATCCCAGGGGCCATTTGGGGTCCCCCTGCAGCCTTCCCATTCCCTTTGGTGGTGTTCAGTGATCACTCAGTGCTAAAGGCATTAGACAGAGCTCTTCTTTATTCTATGACCAGTTCCAGTCGGCCCCATGACAACAGTTGGAGCTTCTGCTGTGCTCCACCCAGATTTCATGCTGGGGTGCTCAGCCCGCAAAGGCGCATAGTCCACAATAGCACATCTTCTCTTCCCAGCCAAAACAACACTTCAAACCCAACACTGACACACAGTTATAATTATTTATATCCAGCTTACTAACATTTACTAACAATGTCCAATTAGTCTTTGAGGGCTTGCAGGCTCCCCTGACACCTCAGCACTTCTGCTCTCAGGCGGAAGTAGGTCCACTTGTTCTGGTTGTTCCATGTCCCAGAGCACCAGTATCTATCCTGCTGTGATTGTTGCCTGTCTCAAGCCTAGTTAAAAGAAACAATCGGTACAGTGGATGGAGGGGTGCAGCCACCAGTTGAAACAGCTCCCTGTGGCAGTCACTGTCCTTTTATTGCTAGTGCCTGACTAGTGCCTCCTGCTGGGCTGGTGTTGTAGACACTGAGGTCATCTTGGTGGGTGATGTGCAACTTCCAGGGGAAAAAATGCTTCTCGGAGGGCCGTCTCCTGCCCTGAGACACCATGAGTTCAACATCCTGGTCAGAGACCAGACGGATCAGGTCACCCTCAGAGTCCCGGTAATTCAGAACAATGTCATCACGGTCAAACTCTCTCCTAGGAGAGGAAAAAAGGATTCAAACAATGCCAGGAAGATACTGCATATTGGTGTACGAGAGACAGCAGCCCTCTAAGGAGAGCTCTAAAGAATGGCAGCACACCCAGCTTTTTGAAGATATTTAACCCTTCCCAAGGCAATGAATGAGAGGTGTCAGATTCTTAACAACAAGACTTTACACTATCAGCTGTCCCCATACTGCATAGTGTATTAACATGATACAGATATGAAGCTGAGGCCGGGGTCTCTTTGCCCTTCACTCCAACACTGGCCTCTGCGGGTACATCTGCAGTAGGCCATTACTTATTGAAAATGGTTGCCAGCAATGCATCTCACTAATGCAGGGGTGGGCAAACTTTTTGGCCCAAGGGCCACATCTGGGCATGGAAATTGTATGGCAGGCCATGAACGCTCATGAAATTGGGGGTTGGATGTGGGAGGGGGTGAGGGCTTCGGCTGGGGATGCAGGGTTGGGGGTGCAGGAGGGTGCTCTGGGCTGGGACAGAGGGATCTGGAGGGTGGGCGAGGGATCAGGGCAGGGGGTTGGGGCGCAGGAGGGAGTCTGGGGGGACAGGCTCTGGGTGGCGCTTACCTCAAGCAGCTCCCGGAAGCAGCGGCATGTCCTCCCTCTGGCTCCTATGCAGAGACGCGGCCAGGTGGCTCTGCGCGCTGCCCCGTCCACAGGTGCTGCCCCTGCAGCTCCCATTGGCCACAGTTGCCAGCCAATGGGAGCTGCGGGGGCAGTGTGCGGAGCTCCCTGGCTGCCCCTACGCGTAGGAGGGGACATGCCACTGCTTCTGGGAGCCGAGCAGAGCCCCAGCATGCGCGGAGCAGGGCAAGCCCCCAACCCCACTCCGCGGCTGGAGCTCGAGGGCCGAATAAAAATGTCTGAAGGACCGGATGCAGCCCCCAGGCTGTAATTTGCCCACCCCTGCACTAGGGACACGCTATAGAGTTTGGCTGCTAGTAGACAACAGTGTTTCAAACACCATTACAGAAAGCCAGCTAGACTGCTAGGGACAGGTGAATTTGCAATTGGAGCAGTTAGGAGGCAGGAATAGTATTGCCTACTGAATGTATCTGTAATTCCACTGTCATTCAAAATTAAGTTATAATGCTTCTTCTACTATCCCTTTCAGAGGTTGGGCAAACATGTGGGGGATGCTACGCCAGCAGCTCCTAGATAAGTGGCTCAACAAAGAACTGCTCTACAGTAAGTAAAATAGTTTATTGGTTTAATATTTGTTTGCAGTGTTGGTGTAGCCTCGTTGGTCCCAAGGTATGAGAGAGACAAGGTGGGAGAGGTAATATCTTTTTTTGGACCAACTTCTGTTGGTGAGAGAGATGAGCTTTCAAGCCACACAGCATTCTCTCTCAGGTCTATTGGTCTACTGATTTAATAGTGTATTAAAACGATTTAAAATTGGTAAATTCATAAACAACTCCTTTCCCCCTTGTTTGTTTCCTTTACAAGTAGGGTGACCAGACGTCCTGACAAAATCATGACTGTCCCGATATTTAGACATTTGTCCCATCAGTCGGGCCGCAATTTGTCCCGAAATTTCGCACTCCGGTGTTTTTTTGCTCCGCCGGTGACCCGCCCCCGCCATGTGTCCTCTTTCTTTTTATCATCTGGTCACCCTATTTACAAGAGTGGAAGAAAACTGGCCCGTGTTTGATTTTTAATATTCCAAGTTTTAAAACTATAGTGAAGTTCTATTTCCTCCTATTGCCATGTGTCCAGCTTGTTATTTGTGGTATTGTCCATCACACCAAGCCAGCTGATGGATGGCTCAGTGGCTCGCAGGCCTGCTAAAACCACATTGGAGAGAACAAGGCAAGTCAAGACCAAAGGGAGGTGTTAACAGAGTGCAGAGAGGTCACTGATCAATAGTGTTGTCAACTCTCTGTTTTATCGCAAGTTTTTCTTAAAGCCCCAGCTCCTGGAGTCATTTGATTACATGGGAATCTCAGACCTCATGCTTGAGAAAATAATCTGAAAATGTGACCCTTCTCAAATGCCAGAAGGTAAATAAAAAAAACCCTCCAACATTTATGATTGAAGTCTCAGGAGTCTCAAGCCAATCTCACAATCTTGAGGGCCTGGACTCATTATTTCTGTAAGCCTAGGGCTGGCAAGTTTAGGGTTGAGTGGGGAAAAGCATTGGTGGGCTGAGCTGGGAGAACCAGCCACGCCTATGTGACTGCAATGCCTGTGAGTTCCAGGCACACTGGACTAGCAAAAGGGGGCAGGGATGTTGGGGATGACTGTTCAGTGCCTCGCCCAATGGGGTCCTGGTCTATAACTAGGGTTCCAGGCACTACGACAATACAAATCATAAACAGGGCAGGCAGAGACATTATCAAGACTTGCTCAGTGGAGGTGCACACTCAATGATGCTGGCAACACTTGTAAAAATAAGAGCATTTTATGTGCATTGCAGATGTCTCCACGGGTGGTGGCAATGCCTTTTCCCTCCTGTGTAGATGAATGTCTAGGGTGGCTGGACAGTGGTGTCCCACATCCCAAGGATGTCAGAGAAGAGGACTGAGACTGGGAGTGTGTCCTAGAGTCCCATAGCTAGAAACAATGACAAGATTCTGCCCAGGTCCAGTTGGCTTGAGCACATGGGATCCAGTCATTGGGTCCCTTCACAACAGACTAGGGACCATACAGAGTGGTACTGGGCCAGGTTGTGACAACTGCCAACTCTCCAGGATAATAGGGAAGAGTATGTCAAGCCCAGAACACTGGGATGGCTGGATGGATCCTAACACAGCCAGGAGTGGGAGGAACTTAGGAAATATGCCTGGGAGTGAATCTCTGCATCCAATAGTGGCTGCACCTCCATCTGCCTGTACTGTACCTCATTAATGACATAAGGTCCTTGAACAATGGGGTGCTGCTCAGGTCCTCTTCCACTGATATGTCCCTAGAAGAGGGAAAAGACATTGTCATCTCATATGATCAGAGCAGATCCCTGACTGGGCTGCAGGAGTCTGGGCATCTCTCCAGCAGTCACCTGAAAGCATCGTCTCCTTACCTGATGATGCTGACAGTGTCATCTTGGTAATAGCAGCGCAGCCAATTGATAGTGCCCTCCTCCGGGGGTAAGTCTTGAATGATCTTCACAAAAGCACATGGGAAGATTCCGGTGGCATTGTGGACGGTTCCCTAAGACAAGTGGAAGGAAAAGAATGACAAAGAGGGCACTATTTTTGCTACATGTGATCTGCTGTGGAAATGTATGTCATTTCCATGGAGATAACCACCAGAATTCCCCAGATGTGGTCATGTAAGAACAGCCATACTGGGTCATACTAATGGCCCATCTAGCCCAGTATCCTCTCTCTGACAGTGCCCAGTGACAGATGCTTCAGAGGGCATAAAGAGAACAGGGTAATTATTGAGAGATTCATCCTCTGTCATCCACTGTCAGCTTGTGGCAGTCAGAGGTTTAGGGACACTCAGAGCATGGGGTTGCATCCCTGATCATCTTGGCTAATAGCCCTTGATAGACCTATCGTCCATGGACTGATAGAGTTCTTTTCTGAACCTAGTTGCATTTCTGGCCTTCACCACATGCCCTTGCAGTGAGTTCCACAGGTTGACTGCACATTGTGTGAAGAAGTATTTCCTTTTGTTTGTTTTAAACCTGCTGCCTATTAATTGGATGACCCCCAGTTCTTATGTTCTGTGAAGGGGTAACTAACACTTCCCTATGCACTTTCTCCACACCTTTCATGATTTTATAGGCCTCAGCCATACCACCCCTTAGACGTCTCTTTAGTCTAATCCCTTTTCATTTTTGTTGCCTTTCTCTGTACCCTTTCCAGTTCTAATACAGTACATCTTTTTTGAGATGAGTTGACCAGAACTGCCTACAGTATTCCAGGTGTGGGCAATACAATGGATTTTTATAATGTCATTATGATATTTTCTGTCTTCTTATCTCTCTCTTTCCTAATGGTTCCTAACATTCTGTAGCTTTTTTGACTGCTGCTGCACACTGAGTAGATGTTTTCAAAGAACTATAAATAATGACTCCAAGGTCTTTCTTGAGTGGTAACAGCTAATTTAGACCTTATCATTTTTGTATGTATAGTTGGGATTATATTTTCCAACGTGCTTTGCATTTATCAACACTGAATTTCATCTGCTAACTTGTCGCCCAGTCACCCAGTTTTGTGAAATCCCTTTGTAATTTCACAGTCAGCTTTGGACTTAACTATCTTGAGTAGTTTTGTATCATCTGCAAACTTTGCTACCTCACAGTTTTACCCACTTTTCCAAATCATTTATGAATATGTTGAACGTACTGGTCCCAGTAGAGATCCTTGGGGGACCCAGATATTTACCTTTCTCCACTGTGAAAGCTGACCATTTATTCCTATCCTTTGTTTCCTATCTTATAACCAGTTATTCATCCATGAGAGGATTTTCCCTCATTATCCTATGGCTGTTTACTTTGCTTAAGAGCCTTTGATATAGGACCATGTCCAGGGCTTTCTGAAAGTCCAAGTACACTATATCAACATAATGAGATGAGTGCAGTGGAAGTGACCTGATGTCGTACCTATAACAGGAATATTGAACTAGGTGGTTGGCTACAGAAGGACTGGGGCAGTGTATGATATACAAACATCAGATACTTCCCCATGAAGGCTGTCCTCTTATAGAAAGCAGAGATACCGTATCAGCAGACATCCTGCATGCTCCCGCAGCCCAGTCTCATTACCTCCCCATAGTGTCCAAGTCCCCCCAAAACAGGGCGGTGCAGGTGGGGCTGGAGGGCAGTGTGTCACAAATAATGCAAACACAAGCAATCACATCTGACCAGGAGTTTCCTTCTCTTTTCTGTGGCCTGTGTGTGTTCTACTCACCTCTACATACTCTAGAGTGCACTACAGGCAAAGAGAGTACAAGTGAAACACAAGCGCCAGAGGAGAGGAAACCTAAAATCCAAACAGAGCCTAGAAAGGAAGGACCCTGGAATATGGAGATAGAAGCTTAATCCCAGATCCTCAAAATTATTTAGACTACTAATTTCCATTGAAATCACTGGAAGTCAGGATGAGGGATCTGGGCCTTAGTCTCTCATGGACTAACGTCAGATGTACCCTGAGAGCTCAGAAACTCTAGCATAGCCCCAGTAACCTCAGTCTTACCTCTAGCCAATCTTTGTTGATCCTGCTGAGTAGATAGATCAAGTCTCCCTTCTTGAAGTTCAACTCCAGTGTACTGGTTCCAAGAAAGTCAAACAGTGCCTGGGGGAAATAATCACCATTTCAATGATAAATTCAGAGTTACAGAACTCTGCTTTCCTGCTTTTCCTGTGAATGCGCTGGACAGGGAAAGGTTATTTCCCTGTAACTCACATTCTTGGAAGTATATTGCCTAATAGATCCCTGCTATTGAGATGCACACGGAGAGCTGGAGCAATCAGGAAAGCAGGGAGAGTTGGAGCAGCATGCACTTCCCATCACAGATCCAAATGTTTGTGCAAGGTCATATAGGGAACTGGAGCCCCAAGCCCCTCAGATCCTTTCTGCTATTCAGAACAACAAATAAAGACTGAGCGCTCAGAAGATGGTGGTTCTCATAAAGGAGGATAGACATCGGATCCCCTCTCGCTAGTGACTAATATAAATAACTCTTTAAACAGGCTTTTATAAACTACATAAACGATAGTAACTATTAATAAAAAAAGGGTACAGATGCCATGGAGAATGACTGAGCCAAGAGCTGCTGTCTTCAGCAGTTGAAAAGGATCTCAAAGCAACTGAGCCCAGAGTTTTTAATAGCCTTAATCTGAACATTCAGATCTGCCAGAGGGCAAAACCATGGCCCAAACAATTTCTGTTTTTGAGACAATTCCAAGCTGCTAGTGCCCAGGTATGGAAGTGTGCATCCCCAGAGCAGGGCAGTTCAAAGGCAAAGTCTCGCTGGAATCCCTTTGTTCCAGAATACATTCTGGGTAAACCTTTCCATGGCATTTCCCCTTGGCTGCAGCCTCCTTTCCTTTGTGTGGGGGTGTTTTAGTTGGCTAGCTCCCAGTACCAAAAGAAAGGGGAAAGGTTGATGGGAAATCAGGACCCTGAGACTGACAGTCCCCAGGAACAATAGAGAGAGGCCAATGCTCCAGGCCAGCCTGATTGACAGGGCGGGCAGGTGAGTCAGGAAGCCGAGGCCCTGCAGGCCAGACTTGGAGGGGGATCGTAACCCCGATGGGGCAGGGGCGATGCTGGGAAGAAGGGTCCTGCCACCAGAGCCTGAAAGCGTGTGGCCACTGCCAGAGCAAGTGTCCGACCCGCAGCATCCCTGCAGTACAGGGCCAGAGGCCTGGGACTTGTGAGGAACAGACTGAACTTCCCTGACATTCCAGAGACGCTGGTTGTGACATCCCCGTGCCACAGAGCGGGGTGACGGGTTTTCCGGTTTTTCCTGATTTTTTTAATTGATTGCTGTTTAATAAATTGTATTTGCTTTGAACTATATGTAATGATCAGTGGGTCAGGGAAGCATCCAGTGCAGAGAGAGCACCCCGGAGTGGGGACACCCTAGCCCCTGCCCTAAGTGACCATGACAAGGTTGGGGGTCGAGCCCCCCAGGAATCCTGGGCCCAGACTCATTGGGGTTACAAGGACTCTGCCACACGGGAGAGTGGAAGGGGAGCTCTTGAGGTCAGGCAGGGAGCGAGGACTCAGATCCTTTCGCTAGCCCATTTCACCGGGGTAGTGTATAAGCCAGGAAAGTTCCCCACAATAGCAGGACCATTCCCCCGCTTACATAATATGCAGGGCCCCTTGACTGGGGGCATCTCCCTGCGCTGGGCCTGCTGCCCAGGGTCCCTCCTCGCTCTCCCCAGCTGCTCACTGCACTTGGCTCCGGACAGATCCAGCCCCAGCCCCACTCTGCCTCCAGCTCCCTGCGCTGCTTTTCTGGCCCTGGTTGCTGCAGCTCCCCTCCCAGCACAGGTCGGCTCTGTGGGCTGCTTCTGTGACTCTGCTCCCAGCTCTGACCTGCTTCCTGGGCTGCTTTTCTGGCCCCTCTGGCTGGCACAGCTCTGCTCCCAGCTCAGCTTTGGCCCTGCTTTCTCCTTAACTCAGCCCCACTCTGTCTGACCCAGGCAATTCCAGCTCACATGGAAGACAGGACCCTCCCTGACTCCCTCATTAGCCTGCCCACCCTGTCAATCAGGCTGACCTGGAGCATTGGCCTCTCCCCATTGTTCCTGGGAACTGTCAGTCTCAGGGTCCTGATTTCCCATCGACCCTGCCCCTTTATTTGGGTACTGGGAGCTAGCCAAACAGAACACCCCCACTGAGTTTTAGTAAGGGGACAACATTGGTCTTAGCGAAGCAAGTGGATACCAACATATTCCACCCTGGAGCCCCAAAAAAGAAGCTTAGTGTCTCTCTTAAGAAGGGCCTCCCAAAGAGGCTTCAGAGTGTAAGTGTCTTGTGTCTTGGCAGAGGGAAAAAACACTTCAACTCAGGAAAACTCTGAGCCGCCTCTGCTTGCTCAAACAGGAAAGTGCAGGCGTCCAGCCACATGCCCTGGAGAGACCCCACTTCCTGCTAGTGACAGAAGGGAATGCAGTCAGCCTTACAAATACCCAACGGGAGCTGCGGCTGAGGAAGGAGTGTCAACTCTTCTTTCCCAAAGCCAGGAAAGATTATTTTTAAATCAGCTGGAAACATCCAAATCGCCATCAAATGGCAGATTCAAAATCCAGTTTCAAAGTTTTCTACCCAATTAAAAGGGAAGCGGTGGGGGGGGGGGGCAGGAACTTGCCATCCCCTTTGTTCTTCTCTTTTTCTCTTTGCTCTTCCTATTTTCCATGTATCTTCCTAGATTTTGAGTCTCTTTCCCAATGCCCAACTTTTCCCTAGGACTATTAGCTCTGTAAGTGTTTCCCCCTTTCACGAGGTTTCAGTTTATTGAAACGTTCTCTTTTCCCCCAAACCCCTCTCTCCCCATGAAATCTCTGGTCTGATTCAGCCTTGTCCCATCTACTTTTACCTTCCCTGTTTTAAGAAGAACAGGAGTACTTGTGGCACCTTAGAGACTAACAAATTTGTTAGTCTCTAAGGTGCCACAAGTACTCCTGTTCTTCTTTTTGCGGATACAGACTAACACGGCTGTTACTCTGAAATCTTCCCTGTTTTATCTCTCTCCCTCCTTTCCCCCACTCTTTCACATTCTCTCCCCGCCCCTTTCCATTTGTAAGAGCTTCCCCTTCTCAGCTTAGGTCTGAGGACTGGATTTTCCTCGCTCTTCCAGTCCTGGTGATGAGAATGCCGCAGGCCCCGATTCAGAGCATTTAAGCACATGCTTATCTTACAGCAAGCAATGAGACTTAAATACATACTTCAGGCTAAGCATGTGATTAAGTGCTTTGCTGAATCGGAGCGTGAGAGTGAGTCTGTGGGTGACCCCCTCTAAATACAGAAAAGTTGGCAGTGAGTTCTCTCTGTTCTGTCATTTCTGAGATTCAGCTCATATTGATCCTCCAATAAGACCCTCCTGTTATTCAACTGAGAGGGGGAATTCAGTCAGAGTGTGTGTGTGTGTGTATATATATATATATACATACATACACACACACACACACACACACACACACACACACACACATATCTTCAGTCCTCTGCTTCACCCCATGCTGGTCTCTCCTACCCTTCCCCTCTCCTGCACTGGAGTGAGAGGAATTTCCTATCTATGCTTATTGCATTTTCCCTCCTCCCGCAACACATGAACCTCTCCCAAGAACGGCACAGATGTAATAAGAGCAGCTTTGTTTACAACCTGCTGCATGCTGCACAGGGCACCCACCTCAGCCCGCGGGGCTGCCATGCGGTCAAAACCAGGCTCCTGGTGCATAATGCTTTTGCTGCAGAGGAAGGAGACAATGGGAAGGTAAACACCCCTTTCTAGTGGTAAGAAAAGCATCTGAATAGCACAGTCTTTGCTTCCTCACTCTCTAGGAGGCAGGTGATCCAAGTCACTTTACAAAGCACCAGAGTATCTGGGCACGACATGCGAGTCAAGCAAATAGACGCAGACACGACTACATTAACCCCAGTGTTCTCAGCTCTGGTGTGTCACAGCAGCAAACCTTCCCTGGCAAAGCCCTCTGCTGAGCACAGAGGGGAATTCAAACCGTATACTCAGTCTTAGATCTCTCTTACCAACCCCGCTCTGGAGGAATCCCTCCCTCCCGCTGTGCTGAGCAGGGAAGTCAGACTTGTCTAGGGTTACCACATTTTGAGTGTCCAAAAAGAGGACACTCCACGGGGCCCCGGCCCTGCCCCCAGCCCCGCCCACGCCCCAACTCCACCCTTCTCCAAAGTCCCCGCCCCAACTCTGCCCCCTCCCCTGCTTCCCGCGAACCATTTGATTCGCGGGAAGCCTGAAGCGGGTAAGGGAGGGGGTGGGGGGAGGAGGCACGGCCCAGTCTGGCCCCCCCGGCGTCTCCAGCCTGGGTCGGCTCGGGCCCTGGGGTGCCGGCCCCGGGCCAGCCCCCGGCCGAGCACCCCCGGCCCGCCCCAGCACCGCTGGCCCGACCCCGGCCCAGCACCGCCGGTCCCCAGCCTGGCCCCCAGCCTGGCCCCCAGCTCAGCACCCCCAGCCCCCGGCCCAGCACCCCCGGCCCCGGCCCCCAGCCCAGCTCCCGGGCCGGCACCGCCGGTTCCCGGCCCCCGTACTGCCGGCCCCGCACCCCCGGCCCAGCACCGCTGGCCGCCGGCCCGGCCCCGCCCCCCGGCCCGGCCCCGCATGTCCCGATTTTCCCAGACATGTCCGGCTTTTTGGGATTTCCCCCCGGACGGGGATTTGAGGCCCAAAAAGCCGGACATGTCCGGGAAAATCCGGATGTATGGTAACCCTAGACTTGCCCTGGAGAGCTAATTAGTTCCCTTGGAAAAATCTCAGCCTTAAGGATTGTGTTAATTCAACACACACACACACACACATACACACACACACGGGGTTGAGAGGGGAATTCATTCTCCTTTGTTCTACACAGCGCAGATCTCCTGTGGGATCCCAGCGCTGCTCTGGAGGATAGGCCCCTGCTCCGGTGAGGCATGGGGACCAATTGAGTCTCCACATTCATTTAAGATCTGATCCAACTGCTGTTGAGGTCAATGGCAAAACTCCCATTGACTTCAGCAGTGCAGGATCAAGCCCCCAACCCTGGCCTGCCCACACCACACACAGCTCCCTACAGAGATCACCGGGACAGAGTCACTAGCGCAATGAGTGGGGCACCATTTTAAAACAGTGCCGATGGCCTTTCAGCATTTCTCTTGCCTTAGACAGAATGCAGCCTGAATACTGGAGGGTTTTAGCTATTGAGGGTGGGAACAGTCCAGTTTACATGGCACAGACAAGCAGTAGAGTAGGACTTGACTGACTTATTGGGGGACACACTTGGACTCCCCAATTCCCTCTCCCCAAAGGGCGCTGGACACCCTCCCTTCGAGCAGGCACCCAAGAGGAAACACATCAGAGGCTTACATTCGGCGAGTGCGTGGGCGAAGCCGCCGCAGCCCCTTCGGCACCTGCTCACAGTCAAACTCCGACTGGTAGAAAAACAGTCGCAGGTCTTCATCCATCAGCACCCAGCTGGGCAGGCAGAGCAGCTTCTGTGTCGGGGAGACAAGGGAGCAGAGTAACAGCAGTGGGAAAGATCCGCCCTGTATGTTACCTGGGTAATGGAAACATCTCTCCAATCTACCGACACACAGAGGAGGTACATCACTGTCAGAAATCCCCCTGCTAAGCGGGACAGGGTTGAGCAGCTTCTGGTTTTGCCTCTATTCATTGCTGGCCTTGGCCAATGTGTTGCCAGTGTGCCTGATTTACTCCAGGGACATTCACCCTCTTCCTGTCATCCCCCCACCCGAGAATCACAGCGATTTCTGTGGGGAGAGGGCAGAGCTGGGCAGTGGAAGGCTCCCTATCACGGCCTATCAGCCCATCAGCTGCTGCAGGCCCCAGTCAGCCACTCATTTAATACAGGGCCCATAATCAACCTGCACACGAAGGAGTTCTCTCCCCAGTGTTATGGTGCCTCGGGAAAGTAGGGTGTCCCAGGGTGAGCACCATAAAGAGAACCAGGTACCCCCTGCTGGGGTGGACATAGCTATCCAAGATGATTTCAAATGGGACCTATCCAAAGCATTGACTCTGTATGCCCACAGCAACCTCAACTCTAAGTTGAAGCTTTACCTTCATGTAAATATTGAGGATAGGAATCCGGCTCTCTGCAATCTCCTTTTTCGCACCAACATAAACCTTTCCTGGAAAGCACAAAACCAACAAACCATCAGAGTTACCAAAAAGAAAATAGGAAGGAAGCAACATGCTAGTAGCATCCGAGACAAGAAATACAGGCAAAAGGATTTCCAGCTTTCCTCATGTCAGTGTCCCTTGCTGGAGGAGATCCCTCAGCCACTGCACCTGCACTGATCTCTACAACACCCATTGCTGGGAACTGGTTCTCACAGCCAGCACTCCGGCATCCTTCCCTACAATGAGCTCCACTAGGAGAAGCTTGGATTGGAATAACTACTAAGGATGTCTAGGAGCAGACACGGGGCTGCATTCGACAACAGCGTACCTGGCAACACGGGGAGGGTGAAGGCAAAGGTGTTGCTTTTATTCTCTGCCCCATATCTCTCCTCTAGCTTGCTATGCAGGGCGTAGAACTGGCGGTAGCGGCGGAAGATCAAGTATCTGCCACCTCCTTTTGTCTTCACCTCAATGACAAACACCTGAAGGGGAAGAGGGAGTGAGGGTCACATGCATACCTAATAAGATCTACAGAGTGCAAGTGAGGCACAGAGCAAATGCATATAGCCAGCCGTCCACTGTCTGGGCTGTTTTCTCAGGAGGCTGGAGTTGAAGGGAAGCCTTCTGTTAAGAACCTGGCATTTTGGGTGCTATAAAATAATAACCATGCCAGGCTGATTTTGCCTGTGTCCCCAGGTTTCCCATGGATCATGTCACTGTGACTGCTTGATGGCGTAGTAGGAAACAAACAGCAAACCTGGGAGGATTTGAGGCATTAGATAATGCTAACAATAATACTTTACTCTCCTATAACACCTTCCATCAGAGGGCAGGACACCACTTTATGGCTGCCATTTGACAGGTGGGGAAATTAATGCCCCAAGAGATTAAAGATAATATTTTCAAGCTTGGGTGCCTTGGACATCTTAAATCCCCGTTTAGGCCCCTAATTTAAGGTCCTGGTTTTCAGAGGTCCTGAGCATCCATAACTCTCGCTGACTTCAAGCGCACAAGTTTGAACATTCTGGCCTAGGAGCCTTGTCCTTGGTCATGCAGCAAGTCAGCGGCAGAGTCAGAAACAGTGCCCAGATTTCCTGACTCCAAGTCCCCTGCTCCAACCACCAGAAAGTACTCCCGCCGATTTCCCAAACAGATTAGTTTGCTATGATTAATGGACGGCCTGATTCCCAAGCATTAAACCTGTGCCAAGTGGCACCCAGACACTCCCAGGAGACTTAAGCAGATAGCAGCCAAGACTTATTGCAGCCGAGTCTAAACCCTTCAGTCCCTCGGTGAGAGATCGGTGGTCAATGCCTCTGGCAAGAGGAGCCTACCCAGCAGAGGGCACACTAAGCAGGCCTCATCCAGAGCTCACTCTTCGCACATCTCACGCCCCTCTTTCCTCCTTCCCTCCCGTTCTCCTCCCTGGTGCTCCAGTGATTCACTGTCCAGATCTGACATCCTCTTCTGTGGAGGAGGGAGCTTCCTAATTTGCATGTGCCAGGATAGGCTATTCCCTGTCAGACTCTCTATCCTCCTATCCCCATTGAATCTCCCAAACAAGGCTATGAAAAGACTTAGGAAACAGGCAGTGCCAAAGAGCCCATCACTGTCAGGCAACACCCACAGGTACTTGGATTGTCAGGGTGCACCTGTGACAGACATCTCCCCATTCCAGAGGAAGGCAGGCCCCAGCCAACAACATGGAGACCGGAAGGCTGTATAGACAGCAGGTCATGCCTAGCGGCATCAGGCCAGGCAGGTTGCATCCTATTTCCCTGACCCAATGCTGAGCCAGTCACGCCTGTGAGCACATGGAGAGTCTCTCTCTTACATAGTAACTGGTGAAGCCGCTCTTCTCTTGGGCATCTGCAATGTTAGCGGAGACAGGCACCTCATTTGGAAGCTGGTCAAAGTCACTGAAAGGCAAGAGAAAAAAAGAGCTGGGTTACTACAGCTGGTGTTGACCTTTGGCACAAGCAAACTAATGGCTCCATGTA
The DNA here is from genome assembly GCF_013100865.1 of Trachemys scripta elegans. Taxonomy (NCBI): domain Eukaryota; kingdom Metazoa; phylum Chordata; order Testudines; family Emydidae; genus Trachemys; species Trachemys scripta. The sequence continues at coordinate 92,615,270 of NC_048298.1, forward strand.
AGCTCTGCAACTCCTGGGCTGGTCCTATCTCCCTCGCAGGCAGTAGAGCCAGGTTGGGGAGGCAACATCTTGCTGCCAGGCACCAGACAGCAACAGAAGCAAGAAGAAGGCAACTCATGCCCCGATTTCTCTTTCTGGAAGCCTGGGGCCCCACAAACTGCAAGGATGACTGTATAGACCTCTGAGGTCTGATTTTCAGGGGCATTGAATATGTACAACTCCAACTGAAGTCAGTGAGAGCTGTGGTACACAGTGAGTCTGAAAATCAGCCCCCATGCTCTAAGGTCCAGCCACACCAGCAGGGCTACACACCAAAGGGTCTGGGTTAGCGCACTTTTGCTGGCAGATAACATTGTCCCGGGGCACATTCTCGACCATCCTACAGTGTCTAGAAAACTTGGTGTAAGTGGACTGTTGGCCCCTTTCTGAAACTTAGTGGGGTTTTTGGTTGGCCCTTTCCTAGGATCAAAAGAAAGGGGAAAGGCTGATGAGGAATCAAGACCCTGAGATTGACTGTCCTCAGGGCCAATGGGGAGAGGCCAATGTTCCAGGTCAGCCTGATTGATGAGGCAGGCAGGCCAATGAGAGAGTCAGAAGCATGGGGTCCCCCCGTCCTTCTCAGTGTGAGCTGGAGTTGCCTGTCCAGAAGGGCGGAGCTAAGGAGAGAGCAGCAGCCAGAGCCAGAGAGGGGTTAGAGGAGCAGCCCGGGGAGCTGAGCTGGAGGCAGAGCAGTAGCAGGGCTTGGGGCTGAGGCAGAGTGGTGGAGCTGGGGCTGGGGCTGTCCGGAGCCGGGTGTGATAGCAGCTGGGGAAAGCGAGGGGGACCCTGGGCAGCAGGCCCAGTGCAGGGAGAAACCCTCAGCCAAGAGGCTCTGCACGCCAGACTTGGGGGGGGTTGATCATAACCCCAACCAGTGGGGGGGGGGCTGATGCTGAGAAGAAGGGTCCTGCTGTCTACAGCCTGAGTGCCTGTGGCCTCCGCCAGAGCAAGTGTCAGACCTGCAGCATCCCTGCAGCACAGCCAGGGCCTGAGACGTGTGAGGAACAGACTGAACTGCCCTGACGTTCCAGAGACACTGTTTGGGATGTCCCCATGCCACAGAGTGGGGTGACAGGTTTTCCTTTAACCTTTCCCATTTCTTACTTATTTTTTTAATTGATTGCTGTTTAATAAATTGTATTTATTGAACTATATGCAATGGTCAGTGGGTCAGGGAAGCATCCAGAGCAGAAAGAGCACCCCAGAGTGGGGACACCCTAGCCCCCCATGAATCTTGGGCCCAGCCTTGTTGGGATTACAAGGACTCTGCCACACAGCAGAGTGGAAGGGGAGCCTTTGAGGTCAGGCAGGCCTCCGGGTAAAGGGAGTGGGAGCAGGGACTCAGATCCTTCTGCTAGCTAAGTCCACTGGGGTAGTGTATAAGCCAGGAAAGTTCCTTACAATAGCAGGACCATTCCCCCACTTACATTAGGATAATGATTATAGACCAGTCTGCCTTGGCCTAAGGTGAGCATGGGCACCTCTCTGACTTTTGTCTGTATACACAATAAATAGTAATCGGCTCACAGGTCTGACCAGACCATTTTCACCTTATTTTCAGGCCCTTCTCTGCCCAACCCCCTTGATAAAAACAGAGAAGCACAAATTCATTTGCCTCAGTCACATGCCACCATGTGAGAGCTCTCTGTGTGTTAAGCATGAAGTAAAAGTGCTGGAGGACGAAGTGGAGGAGCAGTGGGAATGGGGAAAAGGTGGTTTCCAGTTCTAGCAAATGGAATACTTTCCCACTCAGCAAAGACTATGGAAGGGGGATCAAGTCACCCTTCTGCCATCAAACTCCAGAACAAGGGGCCTCTGGCGGTGGAGAGTCCACCCAGAAGGGCGTTGGAGTGGTGGAAGTTGCCCACAATCCCTTGCTCTTCTGGAGTTAGTCAGCACCACTCCAAACTTGGGAGGTGCCACCACTTGCTGTTAGAGCAGCCATGGGATGTACAGATGCTGTCCCAGCCTGCCTTTGCTGTGGAGCCCCAGCTGCAGTTTAAAGTTACCCTCCCCTGGTGGAGCTGCAGGGAGGACAAAGAGGCAAATACCCGCTGCCCTCCCTGAATGGGAAGCTTTCCATGGGCCCCCCCGATAGCACCAGGGCGGCTATTCCTATTTAAAAACTGAGGGCTCCCACACGCACAAAGGAAGCCTAATGTTTTGGTGGCTGCAGCCACACCCAGGCAGTGTCTCTTCAAAAAGGCCTGTGTCCACGCAAAAGGGAAAGAGCAGAGTGGTAATGGAGTGTGTCTGGGGAACTCACCTCTTGTCTCGCAGCTGACGGGGAAGAGACATCCTTTCAGCTCCTTGGTGTCCAGGTGAGCTACAGAAAGGACCAGACCGTTCTCTCCTCTAGGGGACTGGGAGCAAACAGGGCCCCACCCCTGTGGTTCTGTTAGTCTGGATGTACTGGGAACCCTCTGCAGGGCCTCAGGGATCTCACTCTGAATACATCACTGTTAGCCTGTCATTTCCCGCCCCCACCAGATTGAGGAAGTGCTACAGAAAGAAAACCCATAAGCAGGGCAGCTTTATGATTGCAGCATGTGTGGCGAAACTGCCCTCCCCTTCCCCCCAGGTTAGGGAAGTGAAAGGTCAAATGGGAACGATGAGCCTGACTCATTACTGCCAGGTACCACACAAACTGTGGCCCATGTGCAAAGGGACTGTCACAAGCTGCCAGGCCAATAGCATTTTACACTCTTTGCACTGGTGTCCCTACCTGCAGAGTGCAGAGCAGTGGAGAATCAGGCCCAATAAAAAACACCAGGGCAAGGCTGACTGGCATCGTGCAGAAATCTGGATCTCAGGAACTGGCAAAAAGCAGTTCATCTCCCCACCCCCCACTTGCCTCTCTGGATAATGACACGTGCCACCCAGAGAACAGAGTTGGGCCTAGGTTTTGTGTGGCTGTGTGTGAAATAACCCATGAGGGGCTTGTCCAGCTCGCTTCCCACTGATGTCCAAACTCCCACACATCCCTGTATCCACAGCACCCCTCCTCCCTGCCTGTGACCCCCCTCAGGCTGTAGCAAATCCCTTACCTCTGAGTGAAGCTCTATAGCTCCTTGAGGATTCTCCCTTATATGGCCAGGAGATGGAGCCAACGTGCAGCTTTCCAAGCAGGGGTGGGAAGAGCTGTTATGAAATTCACCCCCTGCCAGAGCCCTTGGGCGCCAGAGTCAAACGGGGTCATGGACAGGGAACCAGCTGGGATGATGGGAGTGAGAAGTGGGACCCCTGAAAGGGCAGGAATTAATGCAGCTGCATAGGCCTAAAGCAGCAATTGCTGCTGAGACTCCTAGCCACAAGGATTCCTGTCACCCAAAGACGACCCTGCCTCCCCTACCACTGTGCACACAAGGTAATGACACACCACCTGCAGTGGGTGGGTTGGCAAAGCCTTAATGAGGAAAAGAGAAGGAAGGGTCATTTGCTAATGCTCCAGCAGTGTTGCAGCATAACCTGGCCCTTCTCCAGTTGAAGGGCTTCCTCACACAGCCTCTCTGCCTCCCAGTGCACCTTCCTTTCTGTTTCAATCCTTGTCTCTCCTCTGCCTCCAAATTCAGTACAAATTTGGCTCCTTTTAATCCTCGTAGGGCCAACTGACAGAAAGTTTGGGGCTTGCATGGACCCAGCCAGCATGCTCCAGAGTGGAAACCTGCTTAAACCTGTTACAGTCAAGCTTGAATCTGCCTTGCAAAGAGAACTCTGCCCCTCCCCTGGATGCAGTTTCCAGAGATGAATGGGAAGCATCATTACAAGGAGTCCGAGCTGCACTGTGTTGGATTTTAGCTAGAAGAGGCTGATGGCTGCTGATCTCTGGGGATTGCAAAGAGAGACCCCCAGGTTCTTTGCTGGGTTGTCCCTGCAATCCCCTCCCCTGTGCAGCTTGCATGAGCAGAGAGTACAATGGCTACAGGGAAGAGATGTTGCACATAAGTATCCCTCTGGACCTTCATGCTCTGCTGTTTGCTCTGTTTTCTCTGCAAGCCCTCCTGCATGTGCAGTGCTCATGTAACCTGAGGAGGCAGACAGTATTCCCTTCCCCTGGGGCGCCTGTTAATGGAGCTTCCTAACTGCCATCCTCTTGCTTCCTCCTGATACCCAGAGGGAAATGAGGCCAGATCACCTTGAACAGAAGCCTCAGTCACAAGAGTTGGCTCAGGAAAAATTAAAGGGGAACCTAAATTGGCAGTACATTGGGAAAGGAGCAGGGCCGGCTCCAGCATTTCTGCCGCCCCAAGGAAAAAAAAAAAAAATGCGGTGATGGGTGGTGGCAGTTCAGCAGCAGGTCCTTTGCTCGTAGAGGGAAGGAGGGACCTGCTGCCCCCGAATTGCCGGAGGTGCCGCCCCTCTCCCTTGGCCACCCCAAGCACCTGCTTGTTAAGCTGGTGCCTGGAGCCGGCCCTGGAAAGGAGACCCCAGGGCTTAGTGCAAAGGATTGGGAGTGGCACCAGTAGAGGGCATTCTCCATTGGATAGGTGAGGTATTTTGGTGAGGTATTTTTAAGATCATTGGACCTCATCTGCATGAACCATGTTTGACAAACATACAAGTTACATGCCATTTGAGAGAATGAGATGTAAGATAGACCAAAAGATGCTACCCCCAGGGAACAAAGGAGCCTAAAAAGGGCATGATGTGGTACACATGGCTTGTTCAGTTTTCACCTGTGCAATAGGGTGTTGCCTTCCAAGAGGGATTACCCGATATAATCCCCTCCAGCCACAGTGTAAAAAAAGGAAAGCAAGTCAAGACTGCTCAAGGCTACTGTAATCTGCACCTTTACTATGCTGTACGAGGCACTGCAGCCAATATCAATGCTAGCCTGGAATTCTTGGTAGACTCTGGGTACTTAAAGGATGTATTGGTGGTTAATATAATCCAAGGTTCTCTTGTCATACTGACCATACATATGACAAGGAACCACTATTCACTGGGATATGTGCCACTTGATGTTCAGGTATATTGAACTGAATGTGGGAGCACTGTTTTCTTTACAAATTGGTCTCTGAGTGGGTCGAATTTCTTTTCTGAATATGGTCCTTGTTCATTTTACTCTGTTGCTGAATGTATTGACTCTTTATCTGATGACAGAAAAGCAGTCTATGGTTATATTCAAACACCATGTGCAGAGAGAAGCCAGCATTCCAGCACTCACCAGCATGCTCGGCCAAAATAACGTTGTACCTACCACACTATTAGACATAGTACATTGTTCTATCAGGATACGTGCATAGATGAATCATTTTGTATCAGCCACATCTGATTTACCTCAATTACTTTGTTTTTTTCCCTCTCTCTCCTGACATTTGGAACTACATTCCCATTAGCCATTCATCTGCCATGCTTGTACTGTCTAGCTACTAATATCCCCAGCTCTAAGCCATTCTGCTACATAATATTAAGATTTCACATCCAGCTAGGTTTAGAAGATCTTTAATTATTGTTTTATTTGTACCTCTGTGCATGCGCTGGACAAAAGCTGCATCAGCCCAGCTGGTAATGTCTACCTTACAATATTTAGTAGACGAGTTGACGTAATACCAGGTGGCTGCTTTGCAAGTTACTTCAGTAGAAGCTGCACCACATTCTGCCCAGGACTGCTGGTCTGATGGGCTTTCATTGGTACAGAATCAGCTATCCTCCTGGAGATATGCTTCAAGGTTAGCTGAAGGAGTCCATCAAGAAATCATAGATTCATGAATCATAAAGCCGGAAGGGATCACTGATCATCTAGCCTGACCTTCTGTATAACACCTTCCCTGAGTTAACTCCCATTTGAACTACAGCATATCTTTTAGAAAAACGTCCAATCTCGATTTAAAGATTTTTCCAGTGATTCCATGCTTTTGAAGCTGCTTTGTCTTTTTATGTTGGTCCAAAAGAGACAGAGTTGATCAAGCGAGCTGAATGTTTTTGTCCTCCTCAAGTAACATTGAATGGCTCCGTTCGCATCAGGCAGTGAGTGCATGATCCTTTCCATGTTACATTTCATGCTGGGAGAGGAGGATACACGAGGGACTACTGAATAATACTAAAGATGGAATTTTGCTTTGGATTGACACAGGGCACAATTTTCAAGATTGCTTTGCCAGGGTGCAACGCAGCTAGTGGGAATTTGCAGAAAAAGACTGCGGTTTCTCCCAGGCTTCTGGCTAAGGTAATCACAACCCAAAAACACTACCTTGAACAAAAGAAAATCTCAGGGCCTGGTTCTGCCACCGTTCCTCACACTGAGTTCAATGGTGCTATTTCCAGAGTGAGACGCTAGATGACATGAGTAAGGATGGCAGAACCATGTCCTAAAGAAATATTGTAGTGACCTTCAGTTCAAAAGGAGAAGTGGCAATGTCTTTTGAGCACCAGACTGAGCCACTACCATGGAATCTGGGCTTCAGATGCATGACTGCTCATAGAAAACTATTGACTGAGGCAAAAGGTCCTACAGAGAAACCCCCAACAGTAGAGCCTTTAATAATGCTAAATGCAGAAGTTTGGCCCTTTAAAGTCCTAAGAATTAGAATTTTCTTTGGGTAACATTAGCTGAATTTTTAAAATTCAGCTATCTGGGACATGAAGGAGGAAATACATCTATCAGCATACCATGAAAAGGTTCTTTTCAAACTGTAATGCTCATCACTGGTCAGTTGTTTTAGAACAAATGAATGACTTGAATGAATATTGACTGAGGCAGATTACACCTGGGGCTTCAGGCTCAGCCTCTCACAATCAGTGCCTACAGGGACAGGCTGCTGAAATGGAGTAGACCAGCCCATGAGACAACAGTTTGTCCCTGTGAGGAAGAAACCAGAGCATAGCTAGGGTCAACAGAGCCAGATAGGCAAAACAGCTTCTTTGCAATCTGAGGCTACGATAATCAGTTCATTCTCTCTCCCATTAGTCTTCTGAGCACCTTGGGAATGCAGATAAAAGGAGGAAAGGCCTAGAAAAGGCTGTGATTTGTAACTATAGAGACCAGTTTATCTGTATAAACTTGTATCTATTGTAGAACAGAGGCACTTTGCAGTTGTGGCAAACGTGTCTATTATAGATTCTTGCTGTAGATTTGTCACACCCTAGTTTCTCCATGACTCACCTTACTTCACCAATAGTCACAAAGAAATCAATGGCACTACTCATGGAATAAGACTCTGAGAATTAATAGGAGTCGGCGACTCAGGCCCCAGTGAAATATTTATAGATTGAGGCTGCACTTTCCAGGACCTATGCTAGAATAGTGGAAATAATCTGTTGTGAGGCCGAGTTCCCCAAATACCTGGGTTGCTTTGAGAAATAAGAACCATTTTTCCCCATTTCAAGAGTAACCTTTCCCTTAGCAAGGCTACTCTGTCCCTCCTGAATTATTGAGGTTAGCCACCATCACAGCACTGTCTGAACTGACTTGGACTGGATTCTGTAGAATCTGTAGCCTGAAATCTAATAGCACCGACTGAATGGCTTTCATTTATAGCCATCTGGTATAAAAGTGTTTGACTACTTGCCCTGTGCTGACATCTGGATCATATGGTCTTCTATCTGAGGAAAACAGTTCCTCAAGGGAGATATGGATTCCTCTTTGACCTTGTTAAGGTCTCTTTGGTGACAAAGGCCTGCAAGACTTCTTACCATGACAGCAGAATGTTTTGCTTCATGAATGAGTTTGTTGCTTTTATGGTATTCAGAGGGGGACGAAGTCCCAAGGTAAAGCTGAGCGGGAAAGGCAGGGGCTCATGCAGCAGCTGCAGAACATTTAGCTTCTTTGTTGAGGTAGCTTACCAGTTCCAGAGCAAAGGATGCAAAGGGGAAGGCCAGGAGACAGGGCAGGTTGCTGAGTGGGCCCAGCAGTACTTGTGAAAATATCCGAGTGTGCTGTGGAGGTACCCTTGCTGACAGCAGAGCAAGAAGCTGCTAACACAAAGGGTTCATCTTAGTTAGGCCTGTCAGAATTTAGCAGGGGACCTGCCTACTGTACTAGGCTCTGGAGATGGCTGGGTTGTGAGCGGGAGATCCGAGCTCTTGCACTCCAGGCACATAGGAGCTTCAGAATTTGGCCGCTGTACACAGAGCAGTAGGTAAACAGATTCTTATTTTTCTACAGGGTTCTTCTTCAGAAACCCAGCAACTACTCCTCTAAGGAACAGCACAAACTGGTGTACACTAGCAACAGCGACCCCATCTGCCGGAGACTTTTCTTTCTCCTGATTCATTGGTTTATCTGTAAACACCTGAGGACCAAGGGAAACCCCTCAGTATAAACAGCTGTTGTTCAGTGCAGAAACAGCTACACTTCTGGCTCACAGCTGAAAGACAACAACAAAAGAGCAGCCTGAATTTTTCCATACTTCAAGGAGGTTTAGGGTCAAGGTTTGGGTGGTACTTTATTCAAATCAAAACACCTAACCACTTATTTAGATTATCTTTAGCTATCTTGTAAAAGCACAAGATACAAGTACAAAGGTGCCTTATATGGGTATACCTTATTCTCCTTTCCGTATAAACACTTTTATACCAGTATAACTGTCTGCACTGGGGAGAGGGGATGTTGAATCACTCTCACTATATAGACAAAGCAGTACAACTTTCTGGTGCAGAAAAGGCCCCAGTTTGCTAATTTTACAAAGCCTTATGGCTAATTTTCTAGTGTGGCCTACTCTATCAGCATGGTGCCCAGTATACACCTATGACCTGCCTCACCTGCTGCTGCTTAATGACTTCATCCTCTCTGCTAGAGAAAATAAAGTTGGTGAGTGAACCCACCCCAAACAAGCAACCTGTCCCCACTCCCAGCTGCCAAACCTTCTGTTCCAAGTGTGGGTGATGGAAGTTTTCCCTGAGGCTCCCATACCTTACTATGCAGAGGGAGACTTACTATCCAAAACCTAGGCTGGGCTTTGGTTTAGAGCAGGGGACTGGGAGTCAGAGTGGATTTTGTTCCAAGTTTGCTAGTGATTTGCTGTGTGATCTCTCTGCCTCAGCTTCCTTATCTGTAAAATAGATATAATAATCCCCTCCCTCCCAGGGATGTAGGGTGGGTTAGTTACTGAATCTGGAGAAAGCTCTTTGAGAGAGTCAGGTAAAAGGTGATAGGGGAGTGCGAGTATCATCAGTTTGGCTTCAACTGCCAGTGGAAGTCATCCACGGCAACATGCTCAGGCTCAAAAGAATGGAAAAGCTTTGGTTCTTTAAAAACATACCCTTACTGTGTCCTCTAAAATATCAGTGTTTGCAAGTGAATGACAACAAAGCTGAAGAACTGATTCCTCTTCCTCCGCAAAGGAGAATGCTGTTTTTGAGTTATAGACCATGGTAGATGAAGGCTGCTAATAGATCTTGAACCAACAAGAGGGGATGCCATTTTAGATTTGGTTTTGGTGAGTAGTGAGGACCTCAGAAGAAGTGACTGTAGGGGACAGCCTTGGTTCGGGCAAACATGAGCTAATTCAGTTCAAACTAAATGGAAGGATAAACAAAAACAGATCTGTGACTAGGGTTTTTGATTTCAAAAGGGCTAACTTTAAAGAATTAAGGAAATTAGTTAGGGAAGTGGATTGGACTGAAGAACTTGTGGATCTAAAGGCAGAGGAGGCCTGGAATTATTTCCAGTCAAAGTTGCAGAAACTATTAGAAGTCTGCATCCCAAGAAAGGGGGGAAAATTCATAGGCAGGAGTTGTAGATCAAGCATTTCAGAGAGGTGATTAAGAAAAAGCAGAAAGCCTACAAGGAGTGGAAGATGGAAGGGATCAGCAAGGAAAGCTACCTTATTGAGGTCAGAACATGTAGGGATAAAGTGAGAAAGGCCAAAAGCCATGCGATGTTATGAGTGTAATATAATATCTCATTGAAAGATGACAGGACCAGAAAGAGTTAATTAACTCACAGACTGACCTGACCCATGGGTGAACCTTAAGGACTGGTTAGGAAGATATGTAAATGAATAGAGCTTTGAAATGCAAGTCTGCATTGTTAGAGGTAAAAGGGTAGATGTTTGTTCAGGGCTTGTGATGTAAGCAAACAAGTCTTGTCTATTGATATAGTTTTAAATTCAAAGATCAAAAAAGGAATATTAACATTTATGATGATACTTGAGTGAAATAGTATTATTTTCTATATGTCTCTTTGAAGGTTGTGTTAACCTGTATCTGAACTGTTTAATGGATAAATTACCAGGATGTTTGGAAAGAGAGTTAAGCCTATTGTTTTCTCAGGCCAAAAGGCTGCTGGAAATGTATAAGAACCCTGGGACACGATCCTACTTCATCTCAGATCTGCTTTGGGTTTCGAGAGGGGGAACCTTAAGCTACAAGGATTGAGATCCCCCGTCATTGACTGGCGCCACCCTGAATATGGACACTGGACTATAACCTATGGACTATTTCTAAAAGGACTTTTGGCAACTACAAGCTCACCTCTGCTATGTATCTGGACCTCAAGAATTGAATTCAAGTCTGTATGTATATTGATCTTTTAACCAACTCTCTCTTTTTTTATTAAATTTTAGCTTAGTTAATAAGAATTGGCTATTAGCGTGTATTTTGGGTAAGATCTAAGTTGTAATTGAACCTGGGTATATGGCTGATCCTTTGGGACTGGAAGAACCTTTTATTTTATATGATGAGATAAGATTTTCAGTAATCATCATCATATCTGACATGTGCGTCTGGACAGAGGCCTGAGGCTGGGTACTTTAAGGGAACTGTGTTGTTTGGACTTCTGAGTAATCTGTAAGGTACTATAGAAGCTGTTTTGTGCTGGTTTGGTAAATCTAAGTATTGGAATATCCACCAGCGTTTGGGGTTTGTCTGCCCCATTTTGTTTGCAGGTCACCCTGATTAATTTGCAAATTTAACACCATTAATCTGGTCTTGAATAGGGACTGGGAGTGGCTGGCTCATTACAGAAGCAGCTTTTCCTCTCCTGGAATTGACACTTCCTCATCTATTATTGGGAGTGGACTACATCCACCTGATTGAATTGGCCCTGTCAACACTGGTTCTCCACTTGCGAAGTAACTCCCTGCTCTCCATGTGTCAGTATATAATGCCTGCATCTGTAATTTTCACTCTATGCATCCGAAGAAGTGAGGTTTTTACCCATGAAAGCTTATGCCCAAATAAATCTGTTAGTCTTTAAGGTGCCACCAGACTCCTTGTTGTTTTTTTAGATACAGACTAACAGGGCTACCCCCTGATACTTGACACCCTGATTGAGTGACCTCAGCTGGCTCCCATGTCACAAGTTGGACCTTGCAAAAGGAATTAAAACCAATAGTAAAAGGTTCTATAGCCATCTAAATAAGAAGAAAAGAAAGAAGTGGGACCGCTAAATACTGAGGATGGAGTGGAGGTTAAGGATAATCTAGGCATGGCCCAATATCTAAACAAATACTTTGCCTCAGTCTTTAATGATGCTAAGGAGGAGCTTAAGGATAATGGTAGGATGACAAATGGGAATGAGAATATGGAGGTAGAAACCAAACTCAAACAGCTTAATGGGACTAAATCGGGGGGCCCAGATAATCTTCATCCAAGAATATTAAAGGAACTGGCACATGAAATTGCAAGCCCATTAGTAAGAATTTTTAAAGAATCTGTAAACTCAGGGGTTGTACCGCATGACTGGAGAATTGCTAACAGTTTCTATTTTTAAGAAAGGGAAAAAAGTGATCTGGGTAACTACAGGCCTGTTAGTTTGACATCAGTAGTATGCCAGGTCTTAGAAGAAAATTTGAAGGAGAAAGTTGTTAAGGACATTGAGGTCAATGGTAATTGGGACAAAATACAACATGGTTTTACAAAAGGTAGATCGTGCCAAACCAACCTGATCTCCTTCTTTGAGAAGGTAACAGATTTTTTAGACAAAGGAAATGCAATGGATCTAATTTACCTCAATTTCAGGAAGGCATTTGATACGTTCCACATGGGGAATTATTAGCTAAATTGGAAAAGATGGGGGATCAATATGAAAATTGAAAGGTGGATAAGGAACTGGTTAAAGGGGAGACTACAACGGGTCATACTGAAAGGTGAACTGTCAGGCTGGAGGGAGGTTATTAGTGGAGTTCCTCAGGGATTGGTTTTGGGACCAATCTTATTTAATCTTTTTATTACTGACCTTGGCACAAAAAATGGGAATGTGCTAATAAAGTTTAGAGACTAACAAATTTATTTAAGCATAAGCTTTCATGGGCCAAACCCCACTTCATCGGATGCCCACGAAAGCTTGTATTCCTCGTTCTTTTTGCTGATACAGACTAACATGGCTACCACTCTGAAACCTAATAAAGTTTGCAGATGACACAAAGCTGGGAGGTATTGCCAATACAGAGAAGGACGAGGATGATCTGGATGACCTTGTAAACTGGAGTAAAAGTAATAGGATGAAATTCAATAGTGAAGAGTGCAAGGTCATGCATTTAGGGATTGACAACAACAAGAATGTTTGTTATAAGCTGGGGACGCATCAGCTGGAATTAACAGAGGAGGAGAAGGACCTCGGAGTATTGGTTGATCACTGGATGACTATGGATCACCAATGTGATATGGCCGTGAAAAAAAGCTAATGCGGTCTTGGGATGCATCAGGTGAGGTATTTCCAGTAGAGATAAGGAGGTGTTAGTACCATTATACAAGGCACTGGCGAGACCTCATCTGGAATATTGTGTGCAGTTCTGGTCTCCCATGTTTAAGAAGGATGAATTCAAACTGGAACAGGTACAGAGAAGGGCTACTAGGATGATCCGAGGAATGGAAAACCTGTCTTATGAAAGGAGACTTAAAGACCTTGGCTTGTTTAGCCTAACCAAAAGAAGGCTGAGGGGAGATAGGATTGCCCTCTATAAATATATCAGTGGGATAAATACCAGGGAGGGAAAGGAATTATTTAAGCTAAATAACAAAATGTGGACACAAGAACAAATGGATATAAACTGGCCATCAGGAAGTTTAGACTTGAAATTAGATGAAGGTTTCTAACCATCAGAGGAGTAAAGTTCTGGAACAGCCTTCCAAGGGGAGCAGTGGAGGCAAAAGACATATCTGGCTTCAAGACTAAGCTTGATGAGTTTTTATGGAGGGGATGTATGATCGGATAGCCTAATTTTGGCAATTAATTGATCTTTGATTATTAGCAGTAAATGTGCCCAATGGCTTGTGATGGGATGTTAGATAGGATGGGATCTGAGTTACTACAGAGAATTCTTTCCTGGGTGTCTGGCTGGTGAGTCTTGCCCATATACTCAGGGTTTAGCTGATCGCCATATTTGGGGTCGGGAAGGAATTTTCCTCCAGGATTGATTGGCAGAGGCCCTGGGGGGGTTTTGCCTTCCTCTGTAGCATGGGGCACGGGTCACTTGCTGGAGGATTCTCTGCACCTTGAAGTCTTTAAACCACGATTTGAGGACTTAGATGGCTCAGACATGGGTTAGGGGTTTGTTACAGGAGTGGGTGGGTGAGATTGTGTGGCCTGTGTTGTGCAGGAGGTCGGATTAGACAATCATAATGGTCCCTTCTGACTTTAAAAAGTCTATGATTCTATGAGATCTGCTGGAATGCAGAATGCAAGTGGGGAGAAGAAATAAAAACAGGTCTCTGTGCCTGAAAGATATCTAGTCTAGCAACTCATCGCCTGGACCTGGGTAGTGCCAGTGCTTTGAACTCAACAGAAATGTGGCAAGACTCTGAATATTGTGTGTATATCTGTGCCTCTGGACAATCCACAGTTGAGCTACATACAGATGCCTCTGAAGAACTCTCTCTCACACACAGAGGTTTCAGGGCAAGTCAACACTGGCATCCCAAGGCTTTTACTCTTTTTAAGATGCGAGGATGAAGCCAAAATAATCCCTCAACCCATGAAATTTTCTGAATGAGACATCTGCCGCAGCTGGCATAGTATCTGAAGAACCCAGCCCCTGAGTGGCTGCCAGTCTCTGCCTGGCTGCCCTCACCCCTCTTGCCAGTGCTTTATTTAGTTTTCCAGACTTCACAGCAAACAGCTTGTGGAGTCTGAGTGCCCCTTGCAACAAGATGCTCCCTGGGAATCATGCGAGGGTGGGGGTGGGGGAGAAGCACATACTTCCGTGCTGGGTGCTGAGCATCCTTTGCAGGGTGAAGGGGAACTCCACTGCAAGGGGCTGAGAATAGAAAGGGGATTTTCAGAATGAGAAGAGAGAAATTAATGGGGGGGGGGAGGAGAGAGAAGGGAAAATGAGATGGAAGGAAAAGGCAAAATAATCCTGTTTCTAAGGCACACAGTGAAATGACTCTTCTCCCCAGAAGTGCTTTATTTCAAGCCAGCGGGTTCCGGAGTCGTGGGAGGTGGACACGTCTAGTGCAGGGAGGTGAGAGCTGGGGGACAGGGGTAATGCCCCCCCAGCTTCAGCTCCCTCTCTCTCTCTCTCTGCCCAGAGTTCTGCTGAATGTGACATTTTTGCCCAGTGCCTCACACACAAAACTCTGCTGCTAATTTTATGCCCAGGGTTCTGTTGCTGTGTAATTTGAGGCCACAGACTCCTCCAGCTGCCTGCCAGCCAGGGTGCACACCACTTCCAAAGCGACTCTTGCTGCTGAGGAGTGGGGGAGGGGAAGGAGCCAGACAAGAGATAAACCTCTAAACTTGTGTGGGTTGTATGGCTGACTATAGTCTGCCTGGGGAGTCCCCCTGCTCCCCCTCTTCTGCCTGGGGATCCTCCTTTGCCCTCACTCTGCTCCCTCCTACCCCCCCCACCAGTTATGTCCAACTAGCTAAAATGGATCTGGCCCAGGTCATCCTGCAGCAGCCTAGCTAAGCATCCCCCATACACCGCACCTTTTGTTTGCAGGGTAGATTCCGTCAGGCTGCTGTAATGCTGACTTGGGATAATGGCCACAAGGCTCTTTTCACAGTGCAATGAGGAGGAAATATGGAAGCAACTGGCAAGCAGCAATGTCTATAAAACTCCAGCTATGGCTTTGCATGTAGGGGTAGGTCTCTTTCACTTTCCCCAGTAGGACTCTCGGCACCCCAGAGAGAGTCTTGAAGAACCACTATGCCAGGGGTGGGCAAACTTTTTGGCCTTAGGCCACATCCGGGTATGGAAATTGTATGGCAGGCCATGAATGCTCATGAAATTGGGATTGGGGTGCAGGAAGGGATGAGAGCTCTGGCTGGGGGTGGGGGTGGGCTCTGGGGTGGGGCAGAGGATGGGGATGAGGGGCTTGGGGTGCACGAGGGTGGTCCAGGCTGGGATCAAGGGGTTCAGACGGTGGGAGGGGAATCCGGGCTGGGGCTTGTAGGGAGGCTCAGGGGTGCAGGTTCGATGCGGCGTTTATCTCAAGCAGCTTCCGGAAACAGTGGCATGTCCACCCCCTGGCTCCTACATGGAGGCGCAGCTAGGCAGCTTTGTGCGCTGTCCCGTCCGCAGGCGCCACCCCCACAGCTCCCATTGGCTGTGGTTCCCAGACAATGGGAGCTGTGGGGGCGGCACATAGGGTGTGGGCAGTGTGCAGAGCCCCCTGGCTGTCCCTACGCATAGGAGCCAGAGGCGGGACATGCTACTGCTTCCAGGAGCCACGCAGAGCCACAGCACCTGCAGAGCAAGCCCCCGAGCCTGCTCCCCAGCAGGAGCTCAAGGTTCGGATTAATATGTCTGACAGGCCGGATGCGGCCTGTGAGCCGTAGTTTGGCCACCCCTGCACTATGCTGTGACCAGCAGACTCTAACCAAGCTGGCTTGGGCAGGTCTCCTTCAAGGGGTGACCACAGCCCTTTCTCACTTAGACTATCAATTCACTTGCAGTTAACACCCCCATATTCAGTCTTTCACCCAACTCGGCCACCTTCATCAGCTGCATTTTGAAGCATTTAGGAGATGAGTGAGATTTCTTTTTTAGCTGATCTGAAGCCACTCAGGCTCCAGATTCCATCCTGGGCACAGGGAGAAGGATGGGGTGGGAGGTGGCTGTGAACCCATTTGGTCACTGACAAGAGCTTTTGTCCCCTTCCTTCCATGACAAGCAGCCCTGCCATTCTTTGCTGATTCCCTCACGCAGGATCCACACTTTCTAGGAAAGTGGAAGAAGCACTGAATTAAACCCAGATTCCACACCACTTACACCTCCCCTGCAGCTGACACTGCAAAACGGAGACCACACAGCACTGATCTCCTCTTCCCCACTCCCAGTTTCCTTCCTCTAATGCACCAGCCAGCAGATGGAAGAGGGGAACTACATGTTAAAGAGAAGAAAACAGACCATGAGAGCAGAAGAAATGGAGGGGACACCCAGCCCCCTCCCAGTTGGATGGTACATATCAGCCTCCTTTTCTTTCCAAAAAGATGGGTTTGAACTGTTCAGGTAGCAGGAAGCAAATCGTCCCTCCACATGCTCCATTCTAGGCCCTTGTGACCGATTGCACTCTTGTATTCACACCCTACACACCATTGTAATAATCTTTGTCCAAAATATACCGTGTGAGGTATCATTTGAAAACTAACTCTTCGCTGGTCAATAATATCATGGTGACGTGTGTAGCAACATTATATGTAAAGTTATGAATTCCCTCTGAATGATGTTGGTAGCACATGTCCAGACTCACATAGCTCTGATTAGAAAGAGGCAGTTAAGCAGCTCTATCTTAAACCATGGAATATGTGTTTACCCCAATTTACATACAAGTAGTAAACAAAGTGGTTGAGACAGCCATGAGGCAGGAACAGTCCGGCCTGCATTTTAGCAAACAGTATGGAACCTCTTCCACCATGAGACTTTGTCTGCATCCTCATAGTGGGAATTAACTTTATCTAGGGGGAACCCTCAGGAAAATGCATTTCAAAGGGTGACTGGACTATAAAAGTGAGGGGCAGAAACACCCTATGGCATCTCTCCCTCTCTCACTTTGGGAAAGATCCTGACATGAAACTTGGTCATACCTGTTGCTGGGAGCACGTGGTAAGGATTTTATCTTGAGTCAAGTCGAGCTTGTTAAGTTTTACCACTAGAAAGCATTTTATCTTTATTTCTCTTGTAACCATGTCTGAATTTACTGCCTTGAACTTGTACTCGCTTAAAATCTCTTTGTAGATAAACACCCTTGTTATAGTCTTAAACTAATCCAGTGCTGTGTTTAAACTGAAATGTTGGGAAACTCCAATTAAAGTGGCAAGTCATTGTATATTGACCCCTTGCAGGGGCAATGGGGTTATGATATCTGAACTGTCCAGGAGAGGGCTGGACAGTGCAGAACACATGTCTTTTGGGGAAAATTCAGAACTGGGAGTGTATGGTGGTCACCCTGCAAGTAGTAACCGAGGCTGCTGGGCTCAGTGTTGCTGGCAGGCTGTAGCTATCCACAGATACTCAGTGTGACCTGCATGCTGGCTGGCTGTTTATGAGGAACCCAGGTGGGACTTGCACCAAAAAATTGTGAGGCACCCCAGGTTGCGGGGCAGTTGGTGACAATCCCTCACTTGTCTGGATTGCACTCCGGAATGTGATAGTGGCATAGTCTAAACAGGATTTATATACAACCTGCTATTTGAACTGAGTTCCACAGAAACTGTTACACATGCTTAAAGTGTGTCTCAAGTGTGATGGCTGGGAACAGTTAAAGAAAGAAAACAAACTGTTGCCTGTTTATTTCAGATGAGAGACAGAACAGAAACAAGGGCAAGATGAGCAAAGAAACATGCCAAATGCACCAAAAAAATAGAAGAATTGTGTTCAGATCACTGCATATTCCATGCTGGAAAAAAGCCAGAGGAGTTAAGAAGCCTCCTCATGGATTATGACAAAGCCAAAGGAGGGCAGGCAGCTTGCCTGGACTCATGTGAGGTCCCAGAGTCTACAGCTTCAGGAAGAAATAGATCCTCCAGCTTACAAGTTAGCCCCAAATGGATGCAGGTGTAGCGAGAGAAACTGCAGTTGGAAACCCTTTGAATCCAAACATGAATGGGAAGAGAATGAAAAGAAACTAGAAGAGGACAAAAAAAAATGTCAGTGTGAAATCAAGATGTGAGAACTAAGGGTGGACAATCCTCAAGCAACGATCAATCCTACCCAAGAAACCCCCAGCTAGGACAAATTGTGCCCCGCATACAAAGAAACAGATTGTATTGCAGAAAGGCTATGTGAAGTATCACGGGCAACTGGGAACCACATCCTACCCAAAGAGGGAAGAAATGCATCCTTGTGGTAATTAACTTTGCCACTAGCTATCCTGAAGCAGTTGCTCTAACTAATACAGGGGCTGATTCTGTGGCAAAAGCCCTTTTCCCTATTTTTAGCACAGTGGGTTTCCCTAAAGAGATTTAATCTGACCTTGGGTCAAATTTCATGTCTCAGCTGTTCAGTGAGTTCTGGAAGTTGTGTGGGGTGAATCAACTAAAAGCTTCATCACGTCACCCAGAGACAAATAAACTAGTGGAGAGGTTTAGTGGAACTCTGAAATCTATCCTGGGAATGTATGCAAATAAGAGAGTTCAAGCCTGGGGTGAAATGCTACCCGATTCGCTTTCAGGAGGTGACACAAGAATCAACCAGGGTCTCCCCATTTGATCCCCTATACAGAAGGGAAAGTGAGGGGACCCCTAGATCTCCTCAGAGACTCCTGGGAAGGGGACCCTGAGGCTAATGGAGAACCAGTAACTGAATATATACAAAGGTTCAGGAAAGAGTTAAGAGATATTATGAGTATAGTTGAGACTAACCTCAGGGATAGTCAGTCCAAACAAAAGGAGTGGCATGACCTACATACGTCTAAACAGTCTTTTGAAATAGGGGACTTGGTGGAAAAAATACAAAATGCAAAATTCTTGGGAAGGATCTTTACAGGTGATAGAAGAGGTGAATGAAAATACATATGTTAAAAGGGCTCATGGTAATGCTGACCCCCATCTTGTATATGTAAACAAACGTAAAGCTTATTACAGCAGAGAAGCCATGGTAAACATGATCTATTGTGTAGAGGGGGAAACTGAGGCACACCACCTCATTGATTTGTCCAGCTTGACAAAGCCCTGGCTGGGATGATTTAGTTGAGGTTGGTCCTGCTTTGAGCAGGGGGTTGGACTGGATGACCTCCTGAGGTTTCTTCTAACCCTAATCGTCTATGATTCTATGATTTGATGACTGAATGCCAAAGTGACTCATCTCTGGAAAGCATCAATATCTGCAGTGAGTTAACACCAGTTGAAAAGGCAGAGGTGTTACCTGTGCTGCAAGAACCCTGAGAAGTGTTTGACAGTTCATAGCCCCGGCACCTCTGGGCTTGCTGCATCAGTTAGGAATATAAAAAAAAATTGCTTGAGTCCCAGCAACTAATTGCTTGATCCCCGGCACCTCTTTCATTACAAATTAAGCGCTGGCCACAAGGGTGGGTCAAGAGGGACCTCTCAGCCGGCGACAAAGGAGGCTTGCCAACTGAGAGACGGGAGAGATTCCAGAAGACTGGAAAAGGGCAAATATAGTGCCCATCTATAAAAAGGGAAATAAAAACAACCCAAGAAACTACAGACCAGTTAGTTTAACTTCTGTGCCAGGGAAGATAATGGAGCAAGTAATTAAGGAAATCATCTGCAAACACTTGGAAGGTGGTAAGGTGATAGGGAATAGCCAGCATGGATTTGTGAAGAACAAATCGTGTCAAACCAATCTGATAGCTTTCTTTGATAGGATGACGAGTCTTGTGGATAAGGGAGAAGCAGTGGATGTGCTATACCTAGACTTTAGTAAGGCATTTGATACGGTCTCGCATGATATTCTTATCGATAAACTAGGCAAATACAATTTAGATGGGGCTACTATAAGGTGGGTCATAACTGGCTGGATAACCGTACTCCGAGAGTTGTTATTAATGGTTCCCAATCCTGCTGGAAAGGCATAACAGGTGGGGTTCCACAGGGGTCTGTTTTGGGACTGGCTCTGTTCAATATCTTCATTAACGACCTAGATATTGGCATAGAAAGTATGCTTATTAAGTTTGCAGATGAAACCAAACTGGGAGGGATTGCAACTGCTTTGGAGGACAGGGTCATAATTCAAAATGATCTGGACAAATTGGAGAAATGGTCTGAGATAAACAGGATGAAGTTTAACAAAGACAAATGCAAAGTGCTCCACTTAGGAAGGAACAATCAGTTTCACACATACAGAATGGGAAGGGACTGTCTAGGAAGGAGTATGGCAGAAAGGGATCTAGGGCTGATAGCGGACCACAAGCTAACTATGAGTCAGTGTGATGCTGTTGCAAAAAAAGCAAACATGATTCTGGGATGTATTAACAGGTGTGTTGTGAGCAAGACACGAGAAGTCATTCTTCCGCTCTGCTCTGCTCTGGTTAGGCCTCAACTGGAGTATTGTGTCCAGTTCTGGGCACCGCATTTCAAGAAAGATGTGGAGAAATTGGAGAGGGTCCAGAGAAGAGCAACAAGAATGATTAAAGGTCTTGAGAACATGAACTATGAAGGAAGGCTGAAAGAATTGGGTTTGTTTAGTTTGGAGAAAACAGAGGGGACATGATAGCAGTTTTCAGGTATCTAAAAGGGTGTCATAAGGAGGAGGGAGAAAACTTGTTCACCTTAGCCTCTAAGGATAGAACAAGAAGCAATGGGCTTAAACTGCAGCAAGGGAGGTCTAGGTTGGACATTAGGAAAAAGTTCCTAACTGTCAGGGTGGTTAAACACTGGAATAAATTGCCTAGGGAGGTTGTGGAATCTCCATCTCTGGAGATATTTAAGAGTAGGTTAGATAAATGTCTATCAGGGATGGTCTAGACAGTATTTGGTCCTGCCATGAGGGCAGGAGGGACTGGACTCGATGACCTCTCCAGGTCCCTTCCAGTCCTAGAATCTATGAGGGAGCTGTCGGAGATGACTATGTTCGTTGTATCAGTGGGATGTGGCCACGCTGACAATTGATTGAGCTGCAGTTGATTGAGGCTTTACCCTGACAAGTTAGCAGGGCAACTTCAATGGCTTGTTACCTCCCTAACCGTCGATGAAAGTGCCTTTGTGCATTGACCTGACAGTTGATTGATCTTTCAAGTCCAGACAAGGCCTCTGACAGCATGTTCAGACTCTGGCTGGAGGACTTTCCTAACTGGTTGAAGTCCCCTTGAAGCATATGGCTAGTAGACCCCATCCATCCTGAATTGTCCAGGATGGTTCACTGACCTATAATTAAAAAGTCCCACATTCCTTTGGGAAATGTAGAGGTCACAGCCAGGTAAGGAGGTAGAGAATCTAGTTGTGATGTTGCAGTCTATATGATTTTATAAAAAATATGTTAATGGGTGAATATAATGTAACTGGAATATGCTTCATGCAAAAGGTCTCTTGTAAGATATCATTACAAAGCATATTGTCTACTGAGTGTGGTCATCCTATTTGTATAAAGGTATCACTCTTGTATCCGAAACTAGAAATATGAAATAACTCTGAGGGCCTATTGTAATTATGCAAAGTGTGAGCCATTAATGGTGGTTTGGAATCTTAATGGCTCCCATTAACCAGGACAATTGACTGTAGATGGCTCTATTTGTAGGCAAGCCTTCCTGTGAATCAGGCTGGGAGGAATGAAGGCTTGGGTCTTACAGTGACATGTGATCATGTCACATGAACTGGAATCCATCTTTAACCTGGTGCTTTTTCATTGAGAGGAGGGATGGGAACCCAGAGGGACAAAGGATTCTTGCCTTATGCAAAAGATATATAAGTGGGTGGAACAGGAAAAAGAGAGCCATCATGAAGAATCCCCTAGCTACTACCTGAGCTGGAACAAGAGCTGAACCAGGGAAAAGAATTGTGCCCAGGCCTGAAAAGTGTCCAGTCTGAGGAAAAAAACTTACTGAAACATCTGAGGGTGAGATTATCTATATTCAGTTTGATTAGACATAGATTTGCGTGTTTTATTTTATTTTGCTTGGTGACTTACTTTGTTCTGTCTGTTACTACCTGGAGCCACTTAAATCCTACTTTCTCTATTTTATAAAGTCACTTTTTACTTATTAATTAACCCAGAGTATGCCTTAATACCTGGGGGGGCAAACAGCTGTGCATCTCTCTCTATTAGTGTTAGAGGGCGAACATTTTATGAGTTTACCCTGTATAAAGCTTAACTGGATTTATGTGGGTTTAGACCCCACTGGAAGTTGGGCATCTGAGTGTTAAAGACAAGAACACTTCTGTAAGCTGCTTTCAGTTAAGACTGCAGCTTTGGGGAACATGATTCAGACCCCGAATCTGTGTTGGAGCAGACTGGCATGTCTGGCTCAGCAAGACAGGGTGCTGGATTCCCAAGCTGGCAGAGGGAAAGCAGGGGCAGAAGTAGTCTTGGCACATCAGTTGGCAGTTCCCAAGGGGGTTTCTGTGATCCGACCCATCACACTAGTCTCCTATATCTGGGGAGGGCTTCAAGGGAAGGGGAGGAGACATCAGGGGAATTCTTCTAAAGAAATGAAGCTTCCAGGAAAATTCTTTACTAACCCCCCAGCAGGAAGTAACGATGGAGATTCTAGGAGTTGGATGCCAATCAGAAGGAATAAACTATCTATCTTTCTTCTCTCACTCCCCTCTCCCCCTCCGGAAAGTCTTTCCTCTTTCCTCCGGCCTAATCTTCTCCCCCCTATCTTCCCTTTCCCCTCATCCTCCTCCTCTCCCACATCATCCTCTTCCCAACCTACTTTCCTCTCCACTCTCCTTCCTTTCTATCCTCTCCTTTGCTCCCCATCCCACCCATATCTCCACCCTGTACCACATCTGACCTTGAAAGAGAGAATGGAATGCCTCAAGCAGTCTTCCTGAATAGCAGCTAATGACTTGGCTTTTGGCCAGGTCCTGCCCTGATGGCTCTCTTGTCAACTGACATGCCGAGCATGGAAGGAAGCTTTTGGAAGGAGAGCCAGGAAATCCACAGGCTGACCTGGTAATCCTAGGGAAAGCCGGGGTCTACATTAATGATTCTTGTAAAATAAGCAACAGAGTTTAGCATCTGAAGCGTCTTGCCCCTCACCCCCGAAATACTGTCCAACATTGCACATGTTCAGTGCTGGTAAATGGGGGAGAGAGTAGTGGGAACAGACACCACCAACATGAAGACTTGGACCAAACTTACTGCTAGCACAAACAGAGAAGTCAATAGAAGTGCTTCATTTTTTACCTGCAGAGAATGTGGCTCTCTTTATGTTCTCTTTTGTCTCAGGATCTTAGCCACCACCTCAGCCACTCACAGACCCACCTTACCCCCATTGCACCCAGACCTCAAAGGGTCTCGCTGAAAGAAACTGGCACATTTGAAGACACTGCTCCCCAGTTGTTCCTATAAAGACTGGCTGTGTCAAATTATGTGCCTGTTCTGACCGTAAAGCAAAAGAGAGGTGGAGAAAATTCCATGTGATTGGAGATTTGAACTCTCATGCCCAATGAGGCACAGGAGAGCAGCAGAGGGTCACAAACATACTTTGATCAGACAACAAGAAGCATAAGGACATCAATACATGCACCAGCCAGCTGTCCAGTTGAGTAGGACTTCTACTTCAGAGATACTGTCTGAGAGTTTCGTGACATTTTGTGGTCACTTATAGAAAAGTCACTGTTGCACACTATGTTGAAAAGCAT
This sequence comes from Trachemys scripta elegans, assembly GCF_013100865.1. Classification (NCBI taxonomy): domain Eukaryota; kingdom Metazoa; phylum Chordata; order Testudines; family Emydidae; genus Trachemys; species Trachemys scripta. The sequence goes on from NC_048298.1 coordinate 92,638,905, forward strand.
AGCTAAGGCTGAGCAGTGCAGCTTTGTTACCCATGTAATCAGCCAGCTAGTTTAATTCCATCAGAACATGCTTTTGGTGCAAGCAGTCCAGTATTCCTCTTCTTGAGGCATCAAAGCACACCTCTTGTCTTTCTCTGGTACCCCATTTGCCACAGTGGTTTATGCCAGATGTTTCAGAGCAAGGTTAAGAACAAAATGCATCTGGACATTTCTGCAATACAGTAATTTCTTACCCTTGCTGGTGATCAGCTGTAAAGGGTCGGACTCACCCCTGCAGCACCTCCTGCTGGTCTCTTCTGGGAATTAGCTCTTCCAGCATCCTGGAGTGCCCTCTTCAGGCCAGTGATCCACCTGTCCTCTGGCCCCCATGTCCCTCCCTGGATTCCAGTGCCCATTTATCTGGGGTGTTGCCCCATGGCAGTACATCCCTCAGTACTAGGGTCTCCCCTCCCTGGGGAACCCCACCCACTATCCCTACTTCTCCTCAGAATAAGGCCACTGCCAGTCACCAACTAGCCCCCACTCCCTGGGGCAGACTGCAGTATAGGCCACTCATCACAGTCAAGGTTGGGTTTGGACCTGCTGTCTAGGCCTACCCATGGGCTGCCCTCTTCAACCCCCAGTATCCCTTGGCCTCCTACTAGGCCAAAGCCTGGGGCTATCCAGGCTGGAGCTCCCCAGCTCCTCAGCCTTTCCCCAGCCCTGCTCCACTCAGGTACCCTGTCTTAGCTCCCTGCAGCCAGGCCCTTCTCTCTCTGCACTCAGAGAAAAACTGCTGAGTTGCTGGCTGCCCTGGCCTTTATAGGGCCAGCTGAGTCTGTTTGCTGCAGCCACTTCCCCCAATCAGCTCAGCCTAAAAGCTGCTTTCTCCAGCCACAGCCCCCTCTGGACCGGAGCGGGGTTACCACCCTGTTACATCAGCTTATACCCTACAGGCTTGATACTTTTAGCTAGTGTCATGGCAGAACAGTATACTATATAACATATATATTTTATATAAATGTATAATCCTTTTTCAGATCCCACTATGTTCATAGAATCATAGAATAGAATATCAGTGTTGGAAGGGACCTCAGGAGGTCATCTGTCCAACCCCCTGCTCAAAGCAGGACCAAGTCCTAACTAAATCATCCTAGCCAGGGCTTTGTCAAGTCTGACCTTAAAAACCTCTAAAGAAGGAGATTCCACCACCTCCCTAGGTAACCCATTCCAGTGCTTCACCACCCACCTAGTGAAATAGTGTTTCCTAATATCCAGCCTAGACTTCCCCCACTGCAACTTGAGACCATTGCTCCTTGTTCTGTCATCTGCCACCACTGAGAACAGTCTAGATCCATCCTTTTTGGAACCCCCTTTCAGGTAGTTGAAAAGAGCTATCAAATCTCCCCTCATTCTTCTCTTCTGCAGACTAAACAATCCCAGTTCCCTCAGCCTCTCCTCATAAGTCATGTGCTCCAGCCTCCTAATCATTTTTGTTGCTCTCCGCTGGACTCTTTCCAATTTTTCCACATCCTTCTTGTAGTGTGGGGCCCAAAACTGGACACAGTACTCCAGATGAGGCCTCACCAATGTCAAATAGAGGGGAATGATCATGTCCCTCGATCTGCTGCCAATGCCCCTACTTATACAGCCCAAAATGCCGTTAGCCTTCTTGGCAACAAGGGCACACTGTCGACTCATATCCATCCACCCATTCATGCCCATACATACTCCTCCAGCCACACATCCTTCCATCCACCCATATACAGACCCTTCCTGCCACCCATTCGTCCCTATGCACACCCCTCCATCTACCCATCGCTCGCCATACACACTCCTCCAGCCACCCTTCCATCCATCCCCATACACGGTCCCTCCATCCACATATCCATCCATCAGCATACACACCCATCCAGCCACCCATCCATCTCCAGACACACGGCTCCATCCCCATAAATACCCCACCAGCCACCTATCCATTCATCCCCATGCACACCCCATCAGTCACCAATCCATCCCCATACACACCCCTTCAGCCACCCATCCCTCCATCCCCATACACACTCCTCCAGCCACCCATCCTTCCATCCATCCCCACTACACACCTTATATGCTGCAACAGTAGCATACAGCAGTGAGTTCCCCAAGCTAATTGTGTGAAAAAGCATTTCATTTTATGCACATTGAAATATTTTTTATCAAGTGTCCCTCCTTTATTTTGGCTAAGGAGAAATAGGAAGAGTTTGGCTGGTCTTCTCCCTCCCATTAAGTATTTCATAAATTTTTAACATCTCTTCTCTCACTCAGCTCCTTTCCTTGCTCTTTTGGGTGATACAGAAAGATAAAGTTTAACTGAGAGTTAACACAAGCAAACAAACAAACAAAACCAAACCATGGAACAATCACTCATTTATAGTTTAGGCCCGACTCCTACTTCAATGGGACCAGTTACAATGTGTAAAGTTAAGCAGGGGTGTAAGCAGGGCCGGCTCCAGGGTTTTGGCCGCCTCAAGCAGCCAAACAACAACAACAACAAAAGCCGCGATCGCAATTGTGATCTGCAGTGGCAATTCAGCGGGAGGTCCTTCGCTCCCAGCAGCAGTGAGGGACCGTCCGCTGAATTGCCGCTGAACAGCTGGACGTGCTGCCCCTCTCCGAAATGGCCACCCCAAGCACCTGCTTGGTAAGCTGGTGCCTGGAGCCGGCCCTGGGTGTAAGTCTGTGCAGGATTGGGGCCTCCAATGATTAGCATAACAGGGCCCCGTTCTTGCTTGTGACAGCCGGGCACTACTGTAAAACAATAAAAATAACAAACAACAGCAACACAGAGCCCTCCAAGAGACAACCTTCTGATCAGTTAAAGTCCCTTTACCAATGACATGTCTGGCTGAACCTCCCTAGCGCTGATGTAGTGAGTATCTTTATAGCACTAGACACCACCTCACCCCCCACCCTCTCTGCACTGCTACACACAGGCAGTGTTCAGAGGACACAGCTGCTCTGCTGAGAACTCACACACGTGCACCTAGCTGCATGCTGCCCCAGAAGGAGTGGAGAGAAAGACATTCTCCAGACAGGACAGACTGCTTAGGTGTTACAATGGGCAAGAAAGGTAAGATCAGCCCTGACATAACACGGTCATGGTTAGTCTGACACTGAAGGAAAGAGCTGACTGGCAAACTATTATCTGGAGCAACTTTGGGAGGAGGATGATTATTATACCCAGCCCATTCCACTCAGAATGTCCTTGGCCTGGATTTGCAAAGGAAACAATTGGCTTAAAGGTCCCTACTGCTAAACCTTCCTTTCCCTGCTCTTCTGTTAGCATGCTGGTCTCCCGCAAAGTCCCCCAAAATGATCCCTTTATTTTGCAAAGATAAGACTGCACTGTGCATCACTTTTCAAGGCAGGTTTTGAGAAGATGTCAGTGTTTTGCTCTCCCATCTTTAGGCTCCTTGTAAGGAGCTATTAGTCTTAAAGGTTCCTTAATCCCCCAACTAAATTTATCAGCTGTTGATTGCAGCCAAGAGTTAAGCTAAATTAAACGTTGGAATCCCATGTACAGTGTATCAGATGCACTTAAGTTCGGTGGAACTGTGAGCCACTGAATGTCCCAGGAGATCCGTCCTTCTAATGAGAGGTTTCTCAGGGCACTTTCACCTATTCCAAACCAACGCAGCATTTGCAACTGAAAACCGATCCAAGGAAGCAATCTGCCACTTGAACCCATACTACACAGCAGGGGTGAGTATGCATGCAGGCGTGTGCAGTTGTGTGCATGTATGGAGGGGATGCATGCTATGGCTGTGTGCATGTTTGAGGTGTCTGTGCCAATACATACACATGTGGTATACATGTGTGTGCGTGTGTGTGTGTGTGTGTCTGCTCTCCATTACTTACCTTCCGGTATTCTCTTTCTCTCACTCTCTCAGCATCTGTCACAGTTGTCACCTCTGCAACCCCCAAGGCTGCTCTCAGCCCAGACAGTGAGACATAAGAGTCTCACACAAACATTACATACACAATCCACTTAAAGAATTGGTTGGGTTTTGTGACATCCTGTCATGTTTCCCCATCTTCCAAAACTGCACAGTTCCGTGCTATCCCAATGTCCGAAGAGGCACAACTACTGACCCGCATATGCCACAAAAACAGGCAAGGTACAACAGAGAACTTAACCAGTAAAAAATACATAGAAAAAAAATACGGACGTTTAACAGGACGGGGAATGAGATACAGGCCTTTCACCTCTAGGTCACCTGTTCAAATTCAAGCCAGGTCAAAAGTCATTGCTATCTAACAGTTGCTCAGTGGCCATGTAAAATGGCCAACTTCCTAGCAGACAGGTCTTCTGATCACAAAATAAACACCCGTTGGTGCTAATCAGTCCCTTTGTTGGTAGTCTCAATAACTGAGGGCCTGATCCAACTCCTATTAAAGACTATGGATAGACTCCCATTGACTTTAGTGGGAGCTGGATTAGCCCCTGATAGGGCAATGGAGACTGAACTCCCATCCCATGACCTAGAAGTGGGCCCTGCAAGGCAAGGTTGAGGTACATTGGTGAAGTAGTATGGGGAAGTTTGGGCTGCCAGGGGCCACACAGTTCCTGCTCTGCAGATAATGGAAGATTTCTCTCTCTGAGGCTATCAGTCTTTTTTCTCAGCATAGTATTAACTTTTTCCTAGGAAAGGAAAAGGGAAGGAATTTGAAATTCTGCCATCCCATATCCCCACAGCTACCAGACACAGAACTAGGAAGGGAATTGGGACAAAACACAGGCTACACAGCATAGAAACAGGCAGGTGAAGAGACCCAGTTCAAAGAAACAGATGCTAGTTCACTGCCCTCCTCCCCCCATCACCCCCTAACCATGCTGAGTAGAAAAATCAACAGCAGGGGTCTAGCCAAAGCCATGTGATCGGGTCAAATATCGCTCTCAGGAAAGTATGTCACTCAAGAAATAGGACAAACAGCTAGCAAGTCACCTGATTGTACCCATAGGAGTAATAAAGGATGCCCACAATGTAGAGAATGCAGGCAGGCAATGAGCTATCTCCCTATCCCGTGTATGTGTGTGTGTGTGTGTCTGTGTCTGTGTAGCATTAACAGCATGTAACCTGAAAGAGAACCCTCTGCCCAGCCTGTCCCAAGACAGAAGCAAACCTTCTCCTTTCCAGGAGAAAAAAGACATCCTTTCCTGACTATGGCTTTTGGGTACTACCATGAAATACAGATTTATGAATAATATGAATAATGAGAGAGAATCAAATCCCACTCCACCTGAGAAAGGCAAAAGAGGCCACCTCAAGAGAGAGAAGGTGGACACTTCACATGTGATGTACCAGGTACTGAAGTGGTTAACCAATGAGAAGAGGACCTCCATCACACACAGAGTGAAAGCAGTGTGGGCAACCCCATAAGAGGTGCTATCTTTCTATGTTTTGTACATTGTGACAGCCATGACTCAGCTCACCAGAAGAGAGGAAGAATGATTCAGTGGGTAGGGTGCCTGGGACTCAGGAGGCCCAAGTCAATTCCTTACTCTGCTAAAGGCTCCCTGCCTGACCTTGCACAAGTCACAGTCTTTCTCTGTAATAAACTATTGTTTATGTTAAACTTGAACTCTCCACTGAGATTCCCAATTAGTGTCAAATCAGGAGGCTGTTTTTGTGATGTGGACATTTGTCAGTAAGTCACCGGGCTAAGGCCCTCCAGCTCATTTCACATAGCCCATTGAACTGAACAGATGTCACAGAGTAATGACTTTTAGTTACTACTACTGTCTTGGGCTGGATTCAAACCAGTAACCTAAAGACAGCACGGTCTGTATCCCATTCTCAATGCCTTCGGGGGGGAGTGGGGGGGAGAACCATTAGATAATGAAATATTGCCAGGTAAATTAGCAGCTGACAGAATCTCACTCCCTGTTTCAGGCTAGTAAAAGACTCTCTTAGCCAGCACTTTTCCCTGGTATGTTGGCAGGAAAAATCCCAGAATGAAGTTCTGGGATCATCACCATGTTGCCTCCCCTCATTCTGCCCTGGCCCAGCCTGGCCCAGGACAGCTGGAGCTACATGAGTCCTGTACAGATTTCTGACTATTAAAAGACATTTCATTTTGCACTTTGAGTTAGCAGACATAAACCATCTGATTAGCTGACAAATCTTTACAAAAACCAGATTCCTTCCACTGGGAAGCATGCTCACAATCCAAATTTGGGGGACATAGTCTGGGGATCCAGATTACCACGAGACCCCTGACTGCTAAAACTGAAGGCAAGTCTCATTGAAGGCCATTTATCCTGATCTAAATCCTTTCAGTTCTCCCATCTCCCCAGCCTAGTGTAAGTGTGGATAAGTAATGTAGCCACCTTTCTGCTGAGCTAGTTTATACCGGTATACAAACCCCTGCGGAAATAATTACATGGGTTTATTCACCCCAGTGTGAATAACACCACAGTGGCAATTACGACAACTGCCTGATAGATACAACTATCTATTGTAGAGAAAACTGATTCTTTCCATTCCCCTAACCTGGGGGTCAGGGCTTCCCACTGGGACTAACAGCTATTTTTCCTTTTGTAGATATCCATTTGAGAGTTGCTGGGAGGTTTTATGACACACAGATCTATTTCTTCGGCTCAATTTTTTTTTCTTGTTTAGTGAGATGAGCCCAGCTCTCACCAGGGGCTTATATAGAAACTGCTATCACTGGTTTTGGTTTGTATTCTCTCCTTCTGCTGATACCTCTCAAGACCTTTCACTTTCTTTTCCACATCATTTACAGTATGTTAAGAGCAGCAAAGGTCCCAAATCTCATCGCTGGAGTGGCCTGCTGGTGACCTACTTCCAGCATTGAGTATCTGTTTACAGTTGCTAGATTTTGAGTCAATTTCCACAGAAGCCAGTTCAGAGACTAGAACTCACAAACTTTGATTCAAGGATTATAGAGTTCTAGCAGGTAAAATAAAGGAGCTGCTCCACAGACAGACAAGAAGTAACAGAAACTAATAAATACTTGAGCAGGTCTCAAATATCAGAGGGGTAGCCATGTTGGACCCTCTGTTGCTTTGAGCAAGTCTGACATCCAGTACTGGGTAACAAGGCATACAAGCAAATCATAGAGATAATTGGTATACACAAAAAGATTGACATATTTCAGTCAGAAAGTAGAGGTGCAAAAATCTGTGTGTGCCCACACACAGGAGAAGATACATCACCACACATCAGCAAAGAACACTGGTATACAGAAACAAGTTTGATCGTTTATTCCTGGTGAGAAACAGAGCTTTGCACTATATGTACTTTCAAACAGCAGGCTCCAAAAACTGGGTGATTTCTTTTAATTGGGATACATTTCATGCACAGTCTATCAAACAGATCCTTCCCTATTTCATGCACCCGTACCAGAGTCGGCTTTTCCCCATCTACTCCATCCAATACCCGTGGGGCATTTTGCTTACTTCTTTTTAGGCTAAAGCTTAACATCTCTTAGGTACTGGCTCCTTTAGTACTCCAATGTATATTTTGAAGGAGATACAAAGCCCCATTTGTTGCCATTAAAGATTCCATGGTACAGTACTTTTTGTAAGAGCAAGGTGTTTGCCCTAAAGCCCCGGTCAAATTCCAATTTGGGAAAATACTTTCCACCTACTTAATAATTCCTACTGCACTTGAATTAGTTAAAATTATTCTTCACTTCTCCCCAAAAAAGTGTATTGGTAGAGGGCTTCTGGCACAGAAGAGATGTTACATTGCATCCCAGATGTGGCTGCATCAGAGCTGGTCCCAGGGACATGCAAACAGTGTAGCTGCATGGGGCACCCTTTTGGCAGACAGCTCACTAGGGCTGGGAAGAGTGGCAATACTATATTTTTACCTTTTTTAAATAGGAAGAAGATGGAAGAGAATCAGCTGGAGCCTCAAAAGACGAGTGAGTTTGTCTGCAGCCTCATGAGGAGCAGGGGGAAGTGGAAGTGGACAGATGCAGCTCATAATGAGGACACAGAAGAAAATGGTGCCACCTAGGAGATTCTTGCCCTTCCTCTAACAATAGGTCAGATCAGCACCGAGCTGCATTTCAATAATGGGTGAAGTGATCCCTATAGACAGTATATGCCCTATAAAGTGCTTTGAGACCCTTTTAATTGAAACGTGCTACAGACATCCAAGATATTCTTTTAAGTATTACAATCCCTGTGGGGATTGTTTTCAAATCTAATTGGCACTGTGCTCAGTCACTACATCCTATGCGCGCCCCTACCCCCAGCAACTTCAGCCTGAGTTATTATTCCTGGATTATTTCCTGGGAGCAGGATAGAAACTGCCACAGATGGTTTAGGATAGCCCACGAGCTCAGAGAGCAAAGCAATCCTACATTATCCTGGGCACCTCAGTGCTGAAAAGATGCCGACAAAACTGGAGGGAGTTCAGAGATGAGCAACAAAAATGATTAAGGGGCTAGAGGGACTGATTTATGAGGAACGATTAAAAAGAACTAATTATGCATAGCTTGGCTAAGTGATGACTGGGGGATGATATAACTGTCTGTAAAAATATCTGAAGGGTACACATGCCCAGGAGAGAGAGGAATTGTTCAGGGTAGTCCAAGGAGATAGAAGTGGGAATAATGAGATAAAGTTGAGAAAGGAAAATTTAAGCTGAATAGAAGGAAATATTTCTTGTCAGTTAGAGCTATAAAACTGGGGAATAGTCTCCCAAAGAAAGTGATCATGTAAGTCACTTAACAAACAATAAGAAACGGAATTTGGTGTTAGTGAAAGGTGTCAGATTGGCAGCCCTGCAGACTGAAGTCTCTTTTTATCCACATACCAGATACAGCATGGAACACTGCAAGCTTCCTTTCTAATGAGCTACCAATGTGCACCAGTCCTGACCCGGAGGGTTTCTCTCAGCTGGGTCAGTTAACTCCGGTCTAAAGCACCTCCAAACCTAGCTCAGAGGTTGGTGTGTGTGGACGGTAGGGAGCCCAGGGGAAATACCCAAGTAAGAGCCCAAGTTAACTCTGCAAGGAAGACATACTCTAAAAGAAAAAAGTGAATTCAGTTTCCAAGGCCTACTCAGTTCTTGACCTCTCCTGAAACCGCCGGCTGAGGTGGCAGCTACATGTCTATTGATTAGTGTGATGAGACACCCTCCCTACCCAACTAATTTCATATAGGCAAACTTTCTCTGATCAAATGTCAGGTTCTAATAACATTCAGTGACTCCGGACCTGGGCTGGATTCATAGCAGTGACCCAGAGGAGTCTGGGTCTGCATCTCAATCTCACCAAGTGGAAAAAATATTAGTTAATAAACTATTGTCAGATAAATTAGCATCTGACAGTGTCCTCACTCTCTGTCTGTTGACAGCAGGGTGTGGATTAGGGTGACCAGATGTCCCGATTTTATAGGGACAGTCCCAATTTTTGGGTCTTTTTCTTATATAGGCTTCTATTACCCCCCACCCCCGTCCCGATTTTTCACACTTGCTGTCTGGTCACCCTAGTGTGGATTATCTTCCCTTTTTGTGAATAGGCTTCAGTAGAAACCACCTTGATGGATAAGAAAGGATTTCAGTTTCTTCCTCTAATCCGTGTGGCTTTCACACTGCTGGACTAAACAAGGCAATCACATTGACTAGCACTCCACTTGCTCTGCATTAGCGGCTGGGTTCTCAGTCCCCACTGGTGGACCAAGACACACATCATGCCAGATGGAAGGAAGGAGAAGGGCAGGTAAGCCACAGGCCAGGAGGAAAGACATACAGCCCCCATCTCCTCAAACCAGTTAAAAGAAGAAAATAAGAGGGAAAGGCTGCCCTGCTAGCTGCCAAGAGGAGGGGGAATAGAACCTCTTACAAACACCCAAGAGGATGCTGGCATCCCCAAATCAGCATTTACTCTTGTTACCACATCAGTCAGGTAGGAATTGGTGACATGAGTAACAAACTCCACATTGCAGGTTTCAGCAAAGGGCACATTGTGGGTCCATGCTGCTTTAGTGGCCATCCCACCTGAAGGAAACATTCAAGAACATAAACATCAGCTAAATCATAAAATACACCATCTCCTCCACCCAGAGCCAGGGCAGTGGGGCAGCTGGGTGCTGGAGGGAGGAACAAGAAGTTCAGGATCACCCCCAAAATGTAACAGCATCTCCATCCTACCATTGTCTGAACTAAATTCTGTGGTGCACTGGAAATTCAAGGGTATGTACAAGAAAGTGAACATGTGATAAATAACGCAAGGAACACTCAACTGAGCTTCAGAGCTGATTCCATATAACGTCTGCTTTTGAAATTGCCTCAAGCTGCTGAAGAACTTCCAGTGTGCCACCAAATCCAGCACCAGAGTGATGCAGAAACTAGAGGGCTTTGATGCAGTATTTGGGTCCAGTTCCCTTGCCTATACCTCTGTTATGTTCCCTCCCCTCTGGAATCCAGCACTTACACCAGGAAAATAACTCCCCAGAGGAGAGCTCCAGATGTGTTACTGATGGGGCTGACCATTTCCCAGCAACCTGTGTAGGTTCTGCACTTGAGAGCAGTTGGCTAACAAGCCCTGAAATAAAAGAAAAGTCTTGTCTGAGAGCAGGATTCCACCTTAGCAAGGAAATCAGGGTCAAGCGGTAACACTTTCAGTGTAGGCCGGCTTTGGGGAGGGGAAGACCTTATTGCCTCTTGTAAGAAGAGGGCATTTGCCAAGGCAGCAGACAAGGAAGTGACAGGATCCCTGATCCCTAAACCTGCTTCCCCTTAGTCTCTGATGCCGCCTTGAGTAGGGTGCATCTTCCCACCCCTTTCTTCCCAGCTACAGCGGGGCCCCTTTCACCTGGGGCTCCCCTTCTAAGCAGGGCTCTCGGCAATCACTGAGGGAGCCATTCGTCCCAGATGTCAAACTGAACCCTTAGCGCTACAAACTCCGCAATAAAAGCGTCGCTTGCCAGTCTGCCAAGGGAACAGGTTTCGGGAGCTAGGGGAAGATGGGTGCCAAGGATTATTAATAGTGCCCCTTGATTAGCTGGGGGGGAGGTGAATGTGATACTGAGTGTGTCCCTGGGTAGCTGACACCGGTGAGGAGGGGGTATCACCCACCGAAAATAGAAAAGGCCAGACGCTTATATAAGTGGGGTTCCCAGCCTGGCTGTCACCTCCTTTGGCCACCTCCAAATCTAACAGCCCTTCACACAGCACTTAGGAGCATTCAGAAGGTAAGTAGCGAACAACACACCCACTTCCACAGCAAGGATCGATTCGTCCTGGCAGAGGGGGAGAGCAGGACTTCAGCCTGAGGGAAAACAAGGGGAAACCCACCCCCGCCCCCATAAATAACAGCAAAGGGAGACAGCAGAGAGCCCCTCTTCCGAACCAACTGCCTGCAGGTGGAAGACTACAGAGGAGGAGGGACATGGCCTTGTGGAGGGGGAAATGACTACGTAGTCGGGGCAATGAAGGGAAAGCAAGGGGGAAATGGGAGGGGGGGAAAGGGAAGGGTGGTGCAAACAACAGCATCTCCCGCAAGACCCGTTAGCAAACCTTACACACCAAAGCCCCCTGTTGCAGAAAGGAAATTGGCTCTTTAAACCTCAGCTCCCTCTGCCTCTCAGGGCAGCCGTTTGGATGCTCTGCAGAGTGCTCCATCCTTTCTGGCAAGGGAGTCCCAGGTTTCTGCCCAGCAGCTGCTGTTCCTGGGGCAGCGGGGTGCAGGCTGGCTGTTGTTGCCAGGGGGCTATCTGCATTGCTTGGTGGTGGTGGCTTTATTGTTACTTTATATTTACATCATGGGCTGTTGCCTGCCTGCCTGCTGCTAGCCCGGGGTGCACCCTGGCCCCAAAGAAGGCTCTATGACTCAAGGGATCAGTGAGCCTCAGCCACGGAGGGGGAGAAACCCTGAGTTGCAAGGCAGGGGGAGAAACAGCTGTTTAGCACCCGGCTACTTTGTGGGTAGCAGCCGACTGGAGACAGCCTCCAGGGCCCGTCCACCAGGGCCCTCTCCGAGGGGACACAAGCAGGAGCTTCTCTCTGGTATGCAAGTGCCGAGGAGAGGATGTGAGCAGCTGCTGAATTCTGGAGATCTGTCAGGGGCGTTTTGCTGTTTCTCCTAAATGGCTGGGGGTCGCTGGGATGAAATCTGAGGGACGCGTGGCATAGGCTAAGAGTTTGATGGGGGAAGACTTTGTCACCCTCTTGATCTTTGCTCAGGGCCAAATGCAGCTGCGATCGACCTGGCAAATGTCTTCGTAGCGCCCCGGCTCCTCAAAGGAGCGAGGGGGGAGGCGAGAGAATTCGCTCGGGTCGGAGCACAGGACAGGGAAACTGAACTGAGTCTCATTCGCGTTGCTGCACTTTAGGTTTGGCACAAGGCCGGCTCTATATGGGTCCGCTTTAGCCGCTGCTTAGGGGAGAGCAGCTCAGGGCTTGACCCAGACACCCAGGCGCCCTCTGTGCGCGGGGCTGTGGTTTGCCTGAGGAGAAAGGAGTGACTCGCTCCTGCCACGAGCAAATACACCAAATGGGGAAGGGACGGTGCCAAAGATTCAACCCACCGTCCGTCCTGCAGTGAGGTGACGCCGTTGTTAAACAAAAGGACCCCAACATCTTAACGCTCCCCGCTCTGTGCGCTCAGTGGCGTTATGCGGGACGAGAACTATACCTGGACTTGGGGCGGGGAGGGGCTTGTTCCCTTACGAAGCAGATAAGAAGGAGTCATTGAGAGGATGAACAAAGTTTCTCCCGAAGCCTCTTTCGTCTCTGGGCCCGATGATCCCTCAAAATTTTACGCAGCGCAGCCACCCCGTTGCCTTCAACGGGAAGGAGTGGCGGGGTCGGGCCAGCAGCTGTGCTGGAATGCATGACACGCCCCTGCCCTTGTTTTAGTTACTCGATGTGCAGCCAAGGTGCCGGCACCCCCCGCACGGATCTGTCCTAGTGTCCCCACCCTTCAGCGCCCCCGGCACCTCCCGCACGGATCTGCCCTAGTGTCCTCACAATTCAGCGCTCCCGGCACCTCCCGCACGGATCTGCCCTAGTGTCCCCGCCCTTCTGCGCCCCCGGCACCTCCCGCACGGATCTGCCCTAGTGTCCCCACCCTTCAGCGCCCCCGGCACCTCCCGCACGGATCTGCCCTAGTGTCCTCACAATTCAGCGCTCCCGGCACCTCCCGCACGGATCTGCCCTAGTGTCCCCGCCCTTCTGCGCCCCCGGCACCTCCCGCACGGATCTGCCCTAGAGCGCTCTGACAGGGGCTGTCCCCGCTCTTCAGCGCCCCCGGCACTCTGCGCTGCAGCGGAGGGAGGTCGGGTGGATCATTCCTGTGACAGCAGTGGGCAAGTCGCTTACCAGGAAACCCAGACAAACTTCCCGGGCGGCTGTGCCGGTGCTCACAGTGCAGCACAAAGCCTCAGCAGGCTGCGCCCGCAGGCCCGCACATCAGCATAGTTACTACAGCACCTCTAGCTTCACCCTATCCTCGTGTCTGGCGCGTTGGGCCTCAAACCCGGGCTCGGAGTCACGTACAGGGCTGGGGTGAAGAATTCAGCCCGGGGGCGGGTTAACACGGAGGGCTCCCAAAGAACCGAGGGCTGAAAGGCGCCGGGGGGAGGGAGAAGCGGCTCCAGCTAAGGCAGGTGCTGGGAAGCTACTGTCCATCCGCCCCCCCCCCCCCCCCCCAGCTCGCGCGCGGCTTGCCACGGGGCATCTGCTGCAGTGCCGCGCTCCTCGCCGCCCCGTGGAACAGGGACAGCTCCCGTCCGATGTACCCGCGCTGCACCACTCGCTCGCTCCCACTGCACCCGGGAGGGAGTCTGCCCTTGACACAACTCCTCTGCCAGCCTAGATCGGCCCCTGGCGCTGCTCCAGGGGGGTTAGCCTCCCGCCTTCCAAAGAAGTGCCCCCCCCCCATCCACAGCCACCCACACCCGTGCCCCAGAGTGCTTGTTTCCGCGGCCCACTTCGGGCGGTGCAAACGGGCTAGCGGCACTTCCCCCCGAGGGAGGGGGGCGCTAGCTGGCACGGGTCCAGCCCTTCCCGGTGTGCCGTCCCCAGCCGGCACTGCAGCTTGGGTCATATGCGCAGGAATGATGAGAGAGGCACTTTTTAATCTTTTCGCACTCGCCTCTCCCTTCACCCAGCGACAGGATGGCGATGACGGACCTGCTCAGCGCGGAGGAGATCAAGGCGGCTGTGGGAGCCTTTTCGGGTGAGTGGCTTTTCCTCTGTCTCAGTGCGGGGCTGTGGTGCAATTGTGCTCAGCTCGGGGATGGTCAGAGGAGCCGGCTGGATAAAACATCAGACGGGGATGGGGAGAAAAGTGCAACCTGAGCACGTCGGGCTTATTAACCCCAGGGATGCGTCCTCTGCAAACTTCCCCTGGACACTGGAGACGTGACACGCTCCATTCATTCTAAGGAGAAGTGGGTAGCAAAAGCAGGCTCGGTTCCTAGGCACGAGATATTTACAAACGGAACAAAGCTGTAGCCACACTAGGGAAAGGCATGCCTTGGGGGTGGGGAACAGAGCCTGGGGGACACCCCGCAGCTCCCCCCAGCCTCCCCCAAATCTAATCCCTGGCGTTGCAGAGCTCTCGGTTCTTGTTTCAGTGGCAGACGCAACTGCTGAGGTCTGTCCTGTTAGGGGGCCCCCCGTGTGGGTTTTGCTTTTCAGGCTGAAGATGGAGAGAGAGAGAGAGAGAGAGAGAGATCAGCCTGCTGGGTTGCAGAAGCTTCCCGCAGGACAGATGGCTGCAGTGCTCCATACTTCAGGCACAGATCGATGCCTCCCGTTTCAAACTCTCCCCATTTCTCTCCGCCAGCGTTCGACAGGTGACCCCCAAATAAACCGCATGCCCTTGCATCTCCGGCTCGGGCTTCTGCCAAGCAAGTGTCGGGATCCGTGTTCTCGGGTGAACACGATCCAAGCCCCCAGAACTAAAATTCCCTTTCCAGCCTGCAAAGGGGGAAGCCTCTTTCTTCTTGCTCGCGAGGTGACCTTCCCCCCCTCACACACACACAGAGCGCCCAGCCGGGAAACTCAGCAGCCCGGAGCTGAAGGGACATCGGGCCGCGCGCTCTTCGCTCGGGCAGCTCCCTCCATGGTTCTAGTGCCGTCACAAAGTCCCCGGGCACTTTGCCCCGGGTGGAATTAGCTACGGCTAAGGACTCAAGCAGCTCCCACGAGACCGAACCCCCTTATGCTGCTGTAGACCCAGAGATGCTGCTAGTGGAATAAGGATGCTTTGCAAACACGGAAGCCCACTGCACTTTGATTTCCCCTAACATCTCTCCAGCCCACATTGTTATAGGGCTCCATATGGGTGGAGGTGCTGGTGAGGGAAGGGAGAAGTGGACCAGATAACCTCATCTTTCCCCCCTACTTGTGCAGCACACGATCTTGCAGGGGCCATGCAGCACAGCAGTCCCTCGGACCGTGCCCCAGAATACAAACTACTTCTGCATGTCCCTTTGGCTCCGTGTGGGAAACGAGGAAACGGGAGATGTCACCATAAACTAGAGATAGGCCTTATCCTGTCAGCCTGCGCGGCTGAGCGGGGCAGAACTCTGATTTCCAAAAGAGGAAGTTTTAAAAATATGTTCGGTACATTCTGACTCCAGTTCAGGATTCAGGTGAACGCTCTTACGCCTGATTGGGAGATCTCACAGCTTAGGCACTGGATGGGAAGGGAGGAGACCTAGGTTTAATTCCCAGCTCCCTCACTGCCTCTAGGGATGACCTTGGGTAAGTTACTTCCCCCCTTCTGTACAGCGGGGGCACTGTCTCTCACCCTTTGTCTATTCAGAGTTTAAGCTCTTTGGGGCAGTGACTGCATATTGCTCTGTATATGTACAAGGCCTAGCACAATGGAGCCCCTGACCTTGTGGCCTCTAGGGGTAGGATTAAGAAGGAGGGCTCTTTGTGGCAGAGAGGGAGAAAATCAGGAGCATCTATACCAATGTGCCTCAGGAACCAACCTACAATTAACCCAGCCTCCCTCTTCTTCTCCCGCAGCTGCCGAATCCTTCTGCCACAAGAAGTTCTTTGAAATGGTGGGACTGAAAAAGAAGAGCCAGGAAGATGTAAAGAAGGTTTTCCACATTCTTGATAAAGATCGAAGTGGCTTCATTGAGGAGGACGAGTTGAAGTAAGCAGAACGAGTCCTCCCTATGTCCTTACATTAAGAGGATGTGTTCATATTTTCACCTGAGTAAAACACACTCTAGTACGGGGTCCCATTCAGACTCCTGACTGCCCTGTCTTGGGCAGTGTCCAGTTGTTGGCATGGTTCAGCAGGGGGAGTAAACAGTTAAAAGTAGGATCAAATGTGTGTGGAGAGAAAGATATCTAACTTTTATGTGAGTGATCTGTAGTCTAACTACAACTCCTCCATCTCAGACAGTTCCAGGTGACAGCACTCGTTCTTTCTGTGTGGTGAAGAAGGTCACCAACCGGGGCCAGGTCCCTGGATTCAATTGCATGTCTCAACACCACTGCTAGTCATCTCTACAAACCAGGAATGTAAAACCCTACTGACCCAGCCTCATCTTTGTTCCATGCCTTTTCTTTAGATTTGTACTGAAGGGCTTCACCCCTAATGGCAGAGACCTATCTGATAAAGAAACCAAGACACTCCTGGCTGCTGGAGATAAGGATGGCGATGGCAAAATCGGCATTGATGGTAGGTGGCTTCAGGGAGGATCAAATTCTGCCCCTAGTACAGAGGTATAAGCACCATAGGCTTCATTGCCAGTTGTGACCTTGTGGAGGGCAGATTAGGACTTAGTTACATTTCAGGGCTTGCTAAATTTTTGGTACCTTCCTTGGTGCAGAAGCTGAGTCCCAACACTAGAGAGAGCAGGAGTTCATAGAAACCCAGATTTAGCACAGGATGGGAGACAGCAAAGGCACTCACAGGGCAGAGAGCTAAAGGGCTGCATCCAACCCTCACTGAAGTCAGTGGGGTCTTTCCATTGGTTGCAATGGGTTCAGGATCAGGCCCTCAGAGTTTACAGGAGCTGAATTTGGAGGCAGGGAGAGAGAGCGAGAGAGCAGCTGAATAGCAGCATTGCTCCTTGATTAAAAAAAATGCTGTTTCACTTAAATGAGAACGTGACGCAAGACTTCTGATGGCTTAGCAAAGCAAATTCTTAACATTCAGCGTTGAGTAAGTTCATTGTGTAACCTTCATGCCATCACTGTGTATCCAAGTTCCCACAATATGTGTGGCACCAATAATCTTCACAGGAAAATGGGGAAACCTGTCATTTAACTTCATTAACTATCAAGATTATATCATCAGGCTTACAAGAAAGGGGCACAAGAAATTTGGAAACTGATATTTTGCTCTTCCTGGCAACTTCTTACCAAACAAGTCCACAGACTGCATTTCTCCCTTTCCCTCTTCTTTTCTCCTCCACATTCCTGAAGCTCGTTGGAACAGATATGAAGATGTGCAGGTCCAAATGAACCCTTTCCCTCCATTATAAGAGAGGAGGTGGAAGCGGGGGTTCTACCCAGAGCATTATGTCAGCTCAGCAGTAGAAAATCACTTTGTAACCTCCCATCAGCCTGACAGCCCCTTTGATAGGGTGAAAACTAGAAACATCTCGATTTTTCCTTCAGATAGTCCTGTCTCTTAGTATTATCCGTTCTCTTGGATTTATAAAGGTGTTGTCTTCAAATGGTGTGCAAAATACAAGACAAAGTGAGGTTACCCAACATGATTTCACAGTTTATAGGGTAGAAACAGAAGGGATGACATACAAAATTACCCAATGAGAGAGGTGACAAATAAGATACGCTTAGCTGCCTGACCACAGCACACCAGTAGAAGAATGTCTATGAGCCTATTTCTAGGCTAAATCCTCTTAAGTTCTCAGGCCCTGATTAGGTCACAGTGGCGTATGAGCAAAGCGAGCTGTTGCTGACTACTAGAAGCAGTCTTGAACTCAGGGTTCTATGTCATTAATCTCAGATACTTTCACATACTTTATTACTGACAGAACCTTTCTAGTCCCACTCAAATTAGTGGCTCCATTCCCAGAGATCTGGACAGGAATGCAATTTGCACTAATCAAGTCATTTGAAGATCCTTGTAAGGATGCTCATAGTTGGTTGACCAACTTGATACCTCCACGACTGCGAAACAGGAGCAATCTCAGTTAAGTTAAAAGAAAACTCTACTTATGAAATAATTCAGACTCGTCTTGGCTTATATGAAAGAGAACGGTGTTGGCGTCTCTTAAATTAATGATGTGGCCAACATTTAAAAAAAAAAAAAAAGTGAAGCAATGCCTGGGAGCAGACCTATTCTATGAGAGCAATCTGGAGTATCTCCTTAGCCTGAGCCTCTCCCATCAGTTTCACACCTGAAGTGGGCTGTAGTCCACGAAAGCTTATGCTCTAATAAATTTGTTAGTCTCTAAGGTGCCACAAGTACTCCTGTTCTTCTTTTCACACCTGTGTAAGTCCACTGAATTCTGTGGAGTTACTGTGGATTTACACTAGTGCAAGTGCAAAGGGAATCAAGATCCAGATTCTTTTTCCTCACACACTTCTGGCCACATCCCCACCGAGCAACATTCCAGAGCTCTCCTCCCTCCCGAACTTCACTCTACGGGCAAACTCTTGCACCATTGAAGCATAGAGTGTGTGGCAAGTTACTTGTTGTGGGGGACAGAGCAAAAGAGCGAGGGGAAATGGTGATAAGCAATATGTTTGAGACACTTTGCTCTGTCTCACAATATGCCTGATTCCCCAACCATTAAAGCCTTTGCAAGTTGGAACTCCCACAGCTATTTCTTAGCTTTGATATTTTTCGATTTTGATGCTATATTTTCTGCTACAGAAACACTGAATTTTTTTCTAATAAATGAATTGTCCTCCTTCACCCTGGGTCCATCCCTTGGGTCAAGTTTTCAAACACCAGCCTCATCAATCACTAGCTGACTATGGAGATCCAGCCTTTCGCAGATGATGGTAATGAATTGGATATCCCCTGAGTCGCCTCAGTGTAGTTCCCAGCAGCCCATAACAGTTCTGAGAGATGAAGGAGTGGCATTCAGTGCCTTCTGAAGATTGATTTGAGAATGCCAGGTCCACCTGTTCCTCAGGTCTTTCATTGTAGACTTCCATCTCAGCAGTCCTATGGAGCCTCCTTCAGAAACATGTCTCAGATTAGGAATGATCTCTCAGATCTGCTGTTCAGAACTCATCTCTGCTTCCACACACAATTCAGGAATTATTCCAATAATTTATCTATACTTCTGGTTAAATGGATGAAGATTTGTATTTTGGGGCTGGCCTGCCAATCTAGAAGTGTTGAAAACACGGGGCCTACTCCTGCAAGGTGCTGACCCGTCTCTTGAGAGGTACTGAATCCCTTCATCTTTCATTGGATTCAGTCAAAATTGAGGGACCAAAACAACCTCCAAACCCAGGTCCATGTTACCTAGGAGGGTGACCATCCTCCAGACCTCAGCTCCCAGACTGAAGGGGGAATGCTACTGAGGCAACATAGTCAGTTTCAGGGGAGGTGAGTCTAGCCTTCCACAGTCTCTCAGCTGGAAGACATCATAATCACATGGTCAGATTCCAAGGGTGCAAGAGAAAACAAAAGAAAGGAGCTTTGTACTTGAGATCATTTTTTGATCTCTTGTGTGTGTTAGCTATTGGACATATAAATCATACCCTTCATTTCCTCCAGCTGCCTGACACTGGTAGGTCTGTGATGTCAGAAGCCATGTGCTACAGGGAAAAGATCTGTAGATCACAACTTTATCTAGTATCAGAGGGGTAGCCGTGTTAGTCTGAATCTGTAAAAAGCAACAGAGGGTCCTGTGGCACCTTTGAGACTAACAGAAGTACTGGGAGCATAAGCTTTCGTGGCCTTCATGTGGTTCTTACCCTCGAAAGCTTATGCTCCCAGTACTTCTGTTAGTCACAAAGGTGCCACAGGACCCTCTGTAACCTTTATCTAGTACATGCATTCAAGCTCCACTCCAGCTGAGGTTCTGGAAATACTTCTGATTCTACCAGTCATTTTCTCAGAACTCTGTCATGAAAGATGTTCAGAATTCAAATCAACTATTTGTTGGCCCAAGTTAAAAAAAAAATTAGAAGAAAAATCAGGCGGGGGTAAAAAATGCTCCGATGAGTTTCTCTCTTTTGCACTCTTGTGTGACCCAAAATAATTTATTACCAGTTTGGAGAGAGAAATTATTAGTTTATATTAAATTCACAGAGATTACCTTTGGTAGTTCAATGAAATAACGCAGGGTTTGTGCTGGGTCCTCTGCAATGTTGAGGAAAAGTCTGCTGATGGGCCAAAGAGCATTACAGAATAAAGTGAAAATAAGTTTTGCATAATTAGAACTCTGGAATTTGTTTATAATACTTAAATATGATATATTGGAAATATAGGAATCATTCATAGACATTGTGTAAAATATAGATCAGTTATTCATATACATAATGTATTTTATTAAATAAATAGCCTTGAACTATGTTGACGATATACAATAACAGCATCAATATACCTATATACTTTAGAAAATATCTGGCTATAACCATGATTAATTTATTTGCATTTTATTCCATATATACTACATGTTAGAAAAAGGATTAAATTCTAATATTGCCAATATACTGAGTGTGCTATCTGATATACATTAAACACCGGTTGTATTCCCTTATGGAGGCATGAAAGATTTTGTCCATATGAAGGCTGCGTTTCCCACCATGGACTTCCTTCATGTGGTGGCTTGAGCAATCACAAGTTTTTCTCTTTCTGCCCTGAATATTCTGAGTTCCCATCAAAGTGCTTTTTTGCTTCCTCTTAAGCTGGGTTGTGCAACATTTAACTCATCAGTCAAACTGTTCCAGTTCACATACCCACTGCCTGGGCCTTACCTCTCTTTTATGTTGCATATTCTGCACCACTAATCCTAGTTTGGATTTATACCCTACAGAATCATTAATTAATACATGTGGATTTAATATAGCCCCTATTGGCATCTCTGCCGGTCTTTTAGCGTTTATCAAAACCATTCTGGAACACCTCTACTATGTCACTGCGCTTACATTATTGACCTCATTGTTAGCAACTGCTTCCTAATGTCTAAGATCCATTTTCCACACTTTTACATTTCAAGGCATTGCTCCTCATTATTTTGCACTTCAGTAAATTCTTCTCACATATTTACAGCTGGTTACATCCCGCATTTGTCATATTTTCTCTAGGTTGAACATGTTAAAATCCCTTAAGCCTCCCCTTTGTAGAATATGCCCTCTAAACCCTTTATCGGCTTTGTTGCCCTTCTTTAAATTCACTTCAGTTTATCAGTATCTTTTTTAATACACTGGGGTCCTCAAAACTTTACCCAGTATTCTCACATATCACCATTCCAAGTCTGTATAGAGAGAGGAATTATGACTTCCTTGGGTAATACAGTATTCAAAGCTCAATGTGGTGAGAGTTACTGAGATGCAAACATACCTTTCCTGTGCTTTATAATCTTTGCTGAAAGATTTATTGTTTAACCAAAACACAAGGAAAATAAATGCAAATACATCAATTTTTTTTAAACCATTACAGTTGTAAATACACAGTAATAAAAGCCACAGGGTGAAATCCTAGCCCTAAGAAGTCAATGGGAGTTTTGCCATTGACTTCAAAGGAGCCAAGTTTTCACCTAGATTTTAAAGCAGATGGAATCTCAGCCTTAGACTTTTAAAATGTACTGGCTTCTGTCAGTTTGCCAATTATTATTATGAATTATATTTAATATATTTATAATACTGGGGCACAAGTGCTATGAAAAGTCTTTCAGATGTGCTGCCAGCCACTGACAGAGCGGAATCCATCTCACTACAAAATTTATATCCAGTGCTTGCCTTCTTCGTATTAGCTTATGTCTGTTGGGTTCAGAAAGGAAACTGACTTTGTGACTAAGGAGTACTGCACAACTAAAGAGGCTGACGAACCAGGCAGCAACAGGCAGTCTGTGTGGAGTGACATATCCTGAATTCCCTCTTTGGCATCTCAAAAATGTTTTAGCTTCACTGTGATGTTTTCTGACCCACAATCTGACCCTCTGATGCATTTAGGTTTATGAGCCATTCAATTATTGTGAAAGGTTGTTAATGAAGTTGACCCTGCTGTCTCAGTGACGCTGTGAACCTCTGTAACATGCTTCTCCTTAATTTACTTTTTTCTTGCTATTTTTAAACAAATTTTCTCTTCTCCAGAATTCATAACTTTGGTGGCTGAATCATAAAGCCTTTGACCAATCTGAACCCTCCATCTGCCCTTCACCACCTGATTCCAGCCAACTCCTGCTGACCTCCTTGGCTTCTGTTCTATTTATTTTTGTTATTTTATACTCCCACTCTGTTCTCTGCAGCCCTGTAACTCTGTAATTGTGCTGAAAGATACTGTTAAAATAATAAAGGTCACATCGATTTTGGCTCTACTTTCTGACTATCACATGTTCCTTCTTTCATTTAGGTTTGGGGTATGTTTGAGAGGAAGGGGCTATTTTCTTATGATTTTATGCTGAAACCATGTCTGTTGTTGTATCTCTGGTTAGTGTAAGGTGGGAAGCATTAAAATAACTATTTGGGGAGAAATATACCTAAAGTGATTCATTCAGTCAACATCCCTGCATTGGGGTAAGACTGATTTCACTATCCTTAAATCATCTCTGATAGATGTGTGCGTATGTAAAGCTTTGACAAATATCTAGCAATGGCAATTACACAACCTCATTTGGCAGTTTGTTCTTCTAGCTATAAAGCATTTCCTAATATTTAACCTATATTTTCCCTAATTCATTTCAGTGATCAATACACTGCTCCCCAAATATACTGTTTGTTAAGTGTGTCCAGTGCTTAGAGATCTTTGGAGGAAAGGTTCTCCAGAAATATTGGTTGGCATCACTCATGCAGGGGGATAATTTCACACTACTGAAATGCAGACATTTCTGGGATGGAGCGCAGTGTGTATTGACTAGCAACGCTACACAACGACTTAGGCCAGGAAATTAAAAACGATTCACCAGATGAAACCACAGGAAGAAAAGGAGAAAAAAGTAAATACATGAGCTGAGATTTGGCCACGATGCCAGTGTTAAAACACCTACTTGTTGTGAAAAGTATCATGTAAATGTTACTACTGCTAGGTACTGAGTCACCACCATCACATCATACAGAACACCATTCTCTAGTACTGTAGGCACCAAGACCGCTCTGTGAAGCCAGTCAGCACTCCATAGCACCATTCCCCAGGACACTGCTCAGTGCTGACTCAGAAGGAAGCATACTTACTGAAGTTTGTGTTCCTACAAAAGGAGTCCTCTGCTTTTGAAGAATTATAATGCTAATGGATGGATGGGTGTGAAGAACACATTCATCTTCATGTAGTCTAAAGTAAATGAAAATGGAGTAATAATAAAGCAAGATGGTGTTTGCTAACTTGATGGCTTTTTCTCAGCAGCTGCTGACCTCAAGTGGCAATAAGATGTAATTACACTAAGAGTAGTAACAGGGTGTGTGTGAGAGCACTAGGCAAGTGTAACACAGACAGACCCTGGTCATCCTTGGCCAGGATCAAACCTGGGACACCTCTGGAGCTTCAGGTATGAGCCTCTACTGCATGAGCTGTGAGAGAGCAGGAAGGCTACAATATTTCCAACCCCAAGCATTCAAAAAACACGGGTCAGCGCTGCCTCCCTTCCTCCCTCTCCCCCCCTCCCCCTGCCCAAAATCATGACATTAGCTTAAAAAACATGCAATTTTTAAAAAGTAAAAATGAATTTTGGATCCTTTATATTTGCCTTCTGGTTTTTGAGCCTTTAGGATTCTTATTTTCCAGCTTTTCTCTGTAACCAGGAGGGTTAACCGTTGCAGAATAAACCTTTAGTTACTCACTTGGGCTCTAAAATCCAAAGTTTCATTTAAAACAAAGTTTCTAGCCTGCCTGGTTGTGATGAAAAATGTTCCAAATGTAAATCAAGTATAAATCAATATCCGCTTCAGTCTGAACCGCCTGACACAATAAAGTGTGATCGTCTACAAATTTCACTATCAAAGTATTGTTAACTATCGCACTGCTGATCTTTTAACATTTAGCCAATGCCCTTGCTCTAGAAACCCAAACTGCGTCCACATTTTTGCAAAGGCCAAACCCCCCAATTGTTTCCTAGTCAGGTGACAAAACTCCCAGCACCCTCTTGGGTACTTCTATTATTCAGTTACTCAGTTTTGATACAAAAGTCTGCAGCATGCTGTAAATAAACATTTGGGGCACCATAAAATAAACTGAATCTCAAATTAAATTACAGGGGAGATACAGTACTGACTGAATTAACCATTTTCATATTTAATTCAATAAAACCCTCACTTGTTTAATGTATCTAATGCTGACATAGAATTTACTGTGTAGATTGGAGACCATAGGCACATTTTAGGTCAGCCTTGCAATAGAGTATACAGGGTATACATTATACTCTGCCTGTTACATACATAAAATATCGACAGTACATAGCCCTGTGGAGTAAGATCACATATTGAAAGCCCCGACAACTGTCATGTGCCTATACAAGGCAGCAGAGTTAAATTCGCTCTTAGCTTCCTGATTTGCAGATAAAACCTCCCTCTCTGTCCTGAATGTTAAGTCCTCTATAATCTTCTCCCCCAGATATAGTAAAGCAGAAGTTATCATCAAACGCCAACGAAAGTCATGATGTTGGAGGATAAACCTTAAATAAGCACTACAGCCATTATACACCTTGACAGTGGCTTGGCATGTTTGCAAAAAGACATGGAATTGACACTCTGGGAGGAATCAGAATAGGTTTTGGTCCCTAGATTTAAGGAGGTTTAAGATATGTAAATTATGTTCAGCCACACTATGAAAGACTCCTTATGTTTGTGCTCGTTTGACATGCTGCCAGGAAGGAATTTGCCCGGGATGGGGGTGCTTCTCCCGATTTCCCCCAGGCTACAAGATACTTTAAAGGGTGGGATAGCAGGTTTTACTCTCCTCTCCCTACCCCATGGGTAGATTATATCTATCTTAGGTATTCATAAAGGCCTTTGTACTATGGAATCTAAGCCCTGACAGGATTCCACTTAGGCCAGGACTGTAACTAATACTGGACTCAAGAAAAAGTAGCAGGCTGTGATGTCTTCATCTGCCTCTGATGTCCTGGGTGCAACTTGCTACTGGTTCTGCTCCATGAGGATGATGACATGGGAAACTAACTGAACGCTGAAGGCAGTGAGCTTGCACAAGGGTCACTAAGGACACAAGCCAACATGCAGAACCTGGTGATAACGTGCAAAAAGAAAAGAACCCAGTTTAACTCCCAGATCCCAGTGAAGTTTATAGTGCCAGCAATTAGAGAATGCATTGTTTTATTTGTAAACCATCCACAACTGATAAGGAAATCATTTAGAGACAATATCATTTTTTTACAGATTACCTTTTCAAAGTAGAACTGCACTTTAAGAATGCCCTCCAACAGGCACTAAACTGTCATGAGCCCCCCAATGGTTTTAAACAACTTTTCTCCAAAGGAGGGAGAGAAGGGAATTCCCTTGTGTCTTTAGCCATGGGCTTGGGCAACTAGCTGTCAAAGGCTTCCCAGAGTGTGTCCCAGTCAAAAAAATCTCCTAATCTGCGACTATTTCATAAACGTAGAAGTGATATAAAGCCAAGTACTAGAAGGCCAATTCGCCATTGTCCAGGCAGCTAAAATGGAAATGCAAGTAGCTGCTTGCAACAATAGGATCAGGAAACCTAGAAATGAAAAGAAGGTGGTGCTTCAAGAAGTAGGTAAGACTGGCCAGCTAAAATGGGAGATGGACGACCAAAGGAGTGCACTAAAACCCAAGCAGATGCAAGCTAAAGGGAACAGGAACCTTGACAGCACCAGAATCAGAATGTTCAACCCTTACAACAAAAGAACGTAGAAGACCTGGGCCTGATTCTCCACTCTGTTACCAAATTTGTACTGCTGGAATTCTGAGGTTCCCCATGTTGAGGACAGTAGTGATACTCAGTCTGAGAGTGTGGGGGATGATGAACTCACAGATTCTTTGGGTGCTGAACTCCCTGAGGGGAGTTTTCTGGATGAGACGAAGGGGAAACGTGGAGTAGAGGTGACAGATAGATTGTCAGGAAACCAGTCTTTCTTGTTCGCTCAGCATACTATGAGACATGTCTCTGTGTGTGAGTTTGACAAACAGAAATGGTATAGACGGAAAAAACTGATGACCAAAATGCATGTCCCTTTGACCAATAGAAATGTAGGGGAATAACGGATATAGGAAGTTCATGGAAGTAGTGATGTTGGGTTGCATGAGAGCTTGAAACATAAAAAATAGCTTTTGCATGACCTATTGGATAACAAAGTTTAGAATGCACTGGCTAGGGCCCAATGTCAGGGCCTTTCTCAAATGGATGTGCCTTCTAAGATTTTCTTTGGCTTGGAAAGAAAGTTTTTCTTGGTTTGCTTCGTGCACAGCAGAAGATGATTGACCACTTCAAGATGCCCTCAGGCCAAGTGCATTAAGATCCTGTGGGGATTAGGAACTTTGCCATGAATTTTCCCTCAGAGCTGTACGTAGGGTTGCCAACTTTCTACTGGCACAAAACCGAACACCCTTGCCACACCCCCTGTCCCGCCCCTTCTCCGAGGCACCACCCCTCCCGCTCACTCCATCCCCGCCTCCGCTGCTCACTCTCCCCCACCCTCACATGCTCATTTTCACTGGGCTGGCTCAGGGATTGAGGTGTGGGAGGACATGAGGGCTCTGGCTGGAGGGATGGGCTACGGGGTGGGGCCAAAAATGAGGAGTTCAGGATGCAGGAGGGGGCTCCAGACTAAGGCAGTGGGTTGGGATGCAGGAGGGAGTGAGGGTTCTGGCTGGGGGTGCGGGCTCTGGGGTGGGGTTGGGGATGAGGGGTTTGGGTGCAGGAGGGGGCTCCGGGCTGGGGGATGGAGCTGAGGTGTTTGGAGTATGGGAGGGGGCTCCGGGCTGGGGTAGGGGCTTGGGTGCTGGGGGGGAGAGGTGCGGGCTCTAGGGTGGGACTGGGGATGAGGGGTTTGGAGTGCAGGAGGGTGCTGTGGGCTGGGACCGAAAAGGTCAGAGGGCGGGCAATCAGGGCTGGGGCAGTGGGTTGGGAAACAGGAGGGTGTGCGGGCTCTGGGGTGGGGCTGGGGATGAGGGATTTGGGGTGCAGGAGGGTGCCTTGGGCTGGGATCAATGAGTTCGGAGGGCGGAAGGGAATCAGGGTGAGGCAGCGAGTTGGGGTGCAGGTGGGGGGTCAGGGGTGCTATTGTGGAGCTGAGGCTTGAAGCACTGAGAATTATGCTAGGACTGATATTTGGGGTTGGAATTGGGAAGGAGTCATGGAAAAGTTAGAGAGGAGGTTACAAAGGTGGAAATGGTGTTTGCCTCAACTCTCCCTTCGAGAGCAGGTGCTAGTCATTAATAATTTAATTGCCTTTTTTTAGAAAAAGTTCAGAAGTTTCTTTTGGACTTTTTCTGGTATGGCATCATTTAGGCAGAATATTTTATATCTGTTGTAGAAGGTCTCCTTGACCTTTTGAGCAGAGTCGCTACTTTTTGGTTACCGTCTCTGCAGCCATTATTTGGAGATGAGCCTTTTCCTTAGAAGCAAAAGGCCTTTGCTTTACTTCAGCAGATAGGGGTTGGATTTTGATCAGGAACTTTTTTTGGTGAACCATGGCTGCCTCAATTTTTAGATGTTACCTAATTGGAGATTTTTTTAAGCTGAGGTCACAGGATAGGGAGCTGGAGTTCCCTGGGCTCCCTTGTTTAGAACTCTGACATAAGGATTCCTAGTTTTGTTTCTAGGAGTCTTGTCTCTTCCCTTATTGCAGCAGGTGTAATAAAACGGGTTCATTTAATTGATTTTACTCCTTTGACATAGGTCTCCGTGCATATCCTGGGTGTGAAGCTTGGTTTTCATTCCATTCGCCTCTGCGTTTCTTGGTTTATATCATAGGTGGAATCAGACCTTCCAAGGGGCAGTATTGCCAGTCTGGACAGATGACTCCTTGAGCCAACTATTCCTAATGTTTCTATTTTCTTGCCTGTTGCTCCTTCAGAAGATTGGGATGTTAACAAGCCTGGCAGCTTGGTTGCCTTTGGTAGGTCTTCTGAATTTACTTTTAATAGCTTAGGCCATAAATCATTGCATATGCTTGTGGTAAAAATTCGTCATTTTCAAACACCTGTTGATTAACCGATACGGTGTGGAGAAGACAGCTGCTGATGGCAGCTTTTCCGGTCTTGGGGGAGCAGTGGGTGAGGGGGGAAGAGTGAATGGTGGGTGGGGCCTGGAGGAAAGAGGTGGAGTTGGGGCGGGGCCACAAGTGAAAGGGGACAAACGGGGGAGGGGCTCTGGGCTTGGAGTTCTGGTCAGGGCAAATAGCTCCACTGCAGTCCCAGGCCTCGCCACCACCCCCACCCCATGGCCCTGACCAATCTCTCAGCCCCCCCACCATGGGGGTGGGTGAGAGCAGTGCGCAGGGGCATGGCCTCGACCGGAAGAAGCAGGGCAGGGGACTAGCCTCCCAAAGGGAAGCTTCACCCACCGCCCATGACTATGCCATAGCTCAGTGCTTAGTCCACATTCGTGGAAAACCCCTGTTCAAATGCTCTCTCCCTCTAGCAGGAGAAGAGGGAATAGAACCTGGGTTTCCCACATCCCAGGTGGCTGAGTGGGCTAAAAGTTATAAGCTCAGCTCCTCCTCCAGCCATTTTGCAGGGAGCAAGGTAGGCACCTAATTCATTTCTGCAAGAAACAGCTTGGGTGCCAAAGCCACCTGACTCCAGGCAGCGGGTTCTTCTTGTTTGTGGATCACTAAGCAGAGACAGAGACAGGCAGTCCAGATTTAGGCATCTATCCCTGAGAGAGGGGCAGGGCTTAGGACACACCCCTCTCATCAACATCTCCTATTGGCTTGCTCTCCGCCTAGTGTGCTGGCTTTTGTGGATCACATTCTAGGCACCTGCCTCTCCCCATTCATTGCAGAGGGAGCCCACGTGCCTAACTCAGGCTCTGTGGATCACAGTTTTGTTCCTGGGATTTTCTAAACACCTCAAAATTAGGTGCTACAACACTCAGCATTGTGACACCTAACTCCCTTTTATTAGAGCATAAGCTTTCATGGACTACAGCCCACTTCTTCGGATATGCATCCGAAGAAGTGGGCTGTAGTCCACGAAAGCTTATGCTCTAATAAATTTGTTAGTCTCTAAGGTGCCACAAGTACTCCTGTTCTTTTTGCGGATACAGACTAACACAGCTGCTACTCTGAAACCTAACTCCCTTTGTGGATCCCACCCATCCAGCCAACTTTTATACCATAGAAACACATGGCATACATGTCAAGACAATCAAAAGTGCTGATATCACTGCCACTAATACTCTGACTGCTTCCCCCACCCTATATTCATCTCTCTTTCCACTGGTTCTCAGCCAGCTAGCTTTCACCCATGGCTTAATCTCTATTAGATATTGAGTAAATAACCCTACTGCCCAGGCAGGATTAGAACTTGAACAGAGAAAAATATGGAGCTAGGCATCATCAGTATATTGAGGCATCGTAACTCGTACTTCCTTACTAACGGCCGTGTCTATAGTTTGCACAAGAGGGGTGACAAAATGCAATCTCGTAGAAGTCCACAAGACAGCCCTCTGAGCAGATGAACAGCTGTCTAATACAACCTCTGAGATCAAATAAAAAGAAAGGGAAAGTGCCACGCTAAAGTGAGCCCATTTATTCATGTAGCTGCATCAATAAAACCTATGTCAGTTCCTGTACACCACTTCGAATGCCTACAGGTGACTCAGTAAATACTCATGGTCAATGGAATCAAAGGTAGCTACAGATCTAAAAGAAACAGCAGGGATACTTGATCTTCCTCCATCACCAAGAAGAGATCATTAAACAAGACCACCAGTGCAGCTTCTGTACTATACCCAGGCCTATGACCAAACTGACTAGAGTGAAAAAGGTACAAGTAATCCAGATATTGCTGAAGTCATTTTGGACATGCATACATTTATGTGCGTGCTTAACTTAAACTCTTTGGACAAGGATCACTTCTTACTATATGTTTACTTACAGTGCCCAGCATGTTGGGGCCCTGATCGGATTACGGTCATTGGGTGCTGCTGTAATATAAATAAATATAATAAAACAATTTTGTTTTAAATCAAGAGTTTCCCACTTCCCTGGTTAAGGCCTCTGCATAGGAACACTAGGCTCTTGTATCTTTCCCATCCACTCCAGAATCAGGTCGCTTAAGTCTTCCACCTCCTACTCAGTAATGTCCCCAGAACCGTACTTTAGTCTTGTCTCCCCATTAGACTCCCTGCAACCACACTCTGATCTCTCCTTCTTCATAAGATTACCTAGGATGATACCAGCTTCCTCTCAGTCCACAAGACAGACTTCACTTTATCTCTGAGCTTAGGCCACCTATGTCCTTGGCTCAGTCTTCAGAATTAAAAACCTTACTTTACTACCACTGCTCCTATTCACCTGCAGTCCCATCATCCATGCTTTCTGCAGCCTGCCTACAAAGTGTGGCCCACCTCCTGCTCCATAGGCAAAGCATAGGCTATCTGTTGACATGACTACTGACAGTCCCAATTCCCTTAGTTACTCACGTCTTCCTACCTGATATCAAAACAGGAGCTGAGGAGTTATATTACTGCAGATAACAGGGCCTCTTATAGCTGCTGGGTGGGGTGTTCTTTCCCTCTCTCATTTTTCAAGAGGGGACCTGCCACTCCCCATTCCTGCCTAATAGACTCATAGACTCTAAGGTCAGAAGGGACCATTATGATAATCTAGTCTGACCTCCCGCATGATGCGGGCCACAAAAGCTGACCCACCCACTCCCGGAAGAATTCTCTCCCTTGACTCAGCTGTTGAAGTCCCCAAATCATGATTTAAAGACTTCAAATCGCTGAGAATCCTCCAGCAATAGGTGGAGAAAAGACAGAAAGGAAGTGAGGAAATGGGGGCAAAGGTGTGCTCTACTTCTCCCCAGCTGCTGAATGGGGTCTCAATCCAACCAGCCTCCTTGTTGACTGATGGGAGGATGCAGGAATCCCCTCTTCCCCCACTTGTTTTTTTCCTTGGGCTCCTTTTCTCTTTCTCCTCCACATGTTCAGGAAGAGAAAGAGGGAGAGAGAAGACTGCAGAGCAGGGAGCAGTTATTAGTGCTCTGCTGTACTCAGGAGAAGACTATGGACAGCTAACAGCAAGCACAGGCATGAGCACCTGCTTGGATCATAGGGCCCACATAGGCCTTAAACTACCATTGACAATACAAGTGAAAGAACAGCTTCCACCTGTGAAGAGTCAAAGGGATGAAAAGAGGTAAAACTGAAGGAACAGAGTGACTGGGCAAAGGGAAGAGAGAAAGAGACAGAGGGCAGCAAGTCCACGAAGAGTTCTAACATTCAGACATAGATAGGAAGCTAATGAAGGGGACAGAGGATCATGTGGTGGATAGAAAACTTGCAAAGGTGACAAAGGATGGATAGTGTAATACTCTGAGAATGTCCCTTCTAGATTCTTGACTAGGACTTTGGAACAGCCAAAAAACCTGTCGCCAAATAATCCATCCCAACTAGCACACTTGATCCCAACATTGGGTGGTATAGATCTTCGGGACATCAATGAATGCTGGGTGGATTCTACTGCACTATAGACACAATCAATAAATCTCGTGGACATCATTACTGATCCTCCCTGGCTTCGTTGAAGGAGTTCTCCATAACCTGGGACAACTTGTTTATCTTTTTTAAATATTGGCACAACATTAGCTTCCTTCCAGTCTTCTGGAACTTCCCAGTGTTTCCAAACTTATTGAAAATCAGTATTAACAGTCGAGCCAGCTCCTCAGCCAGCTTTTAAAACTCTTGGATGCAAGTTATGCAGACCAGCTAATTTTAAAATACGTAACTTTCATAGCTACTGTTTCATAGCCTCACGAAATACCAGTGGAATGGAAAGAGACTTATCGTCTGGCTACATGATCATCATCTGGTTTTTAAATTTTTACCATCACAAAGCCAGCGAGGGGCAACAACACACAGGTGAGAGGAGATGGAGACAGGTGAGCGACGGAGTGGAAGCCAGGGCAGCTGACAACAGAGGCAGATTGGCTAGGGAGACAGTGAAGCGATGGCAGGCATGAACTAGAGGATGCAGGGGTGGGCGGGAAGCCAGCCAGGGTGAGCAATATAATCACACCCTTCTCCTCTTTCTCACTGGGGGTTACCTACAGCGTGAGGCACTCCCTGCCCCAGCACTGACTTGTGGCTGGCTGTCACTGCTCGCACAGGCATGCCTGCCCCCCACGGGGCTGCACGCGCACACGAGGCCGAGGGCCGGCTGAAGAACTCAGGGAAAGCACGCGCAGCCCCAGGCGCGGAGAAAGAAAGCCGGAGGGGGCCGAGTTAGAGGGAAGAGGATGGTGCGCATGCGCGATTAACTCAGTTAACCCGGCGTTGAGTGACCGAGAAGCGTGGAAGAGCCCATTATGTAGCGAAGGGCGTAGGCAGTTAAAATAGTTTTTTTTCCCGCTCTTTCCCTCGGAACGCTGCCAGGAAGTTGTGCCTCATTTTGGTAAGTACTGTTAGTCCGTATCTTTCTGGGCGTCGCGCTTTTCCCTAACCCTCCCTATAGAATAATTCCGCCTAGATAGTACGGGCCGCCGTGATCTGTCAATCAAAAAGAGGTTCCAGTAAATGTCATTAGTTGCTGGGTAGAAACAACGTGAGCGCACGCGCACACACCCAGAACTGCAGCGTTAATGACTTCATCGCCTGCCTCAGGCCGCTTGTCCCTCGCACTGGGCGGGGCATTTCTTTCGATTGACAGACTCATACCCAATGACAAGTATATTCCTGAACCAATGGCCTCAGAGTATCGAGGACGCCGCCGCCTAGTTCCCAAAAGGTGGAGCCCAATGGAAGGGAGTCAATAGCAGCCCGAGAGGCCGGTGGATGGACAGCACCACCAGCCAATCGCGTGTCAAAGAAGGGGGCCGCCCCCAAGGAGGGCGGTGGCTGAGCGAGGATGGAGCGTTGCTAGGGAAGCGTCGGTGGTGGGGACAGGGCTGCGGAGCCTGCGATGCTGCCCGAGTTCGAATAGCCGGTGGGGCCCGCGCTCCCCCCCGCACCCCACTCCCCTCGGAGCCCGCCCCCCTCCACCGCTGCACCCCCTCCCCTTCAGAGCCCGTCCTCCCCCCGCACCCCACTCCCCTCGGAGCCCAGCCCCCCAACCCCCTCCCCTTCAGCGCATACCCTCCCCCTGCACCCCACTCCCCTCGGAGCCCGCCCCCCTCCGCACCCCGCAGGGACCTGCCTCCCCCTCTGCACCCCCTCCCCTTCAGAGCCCGTCCTCCCCCAGCACCCCACTCCCCTCGGAGCCCCCCAACCCCCTCCCCTTCAGAGCATACCCTCCCCCC
>NC_048298.1:92677242-92807356 GCF_013100865.1 Trachemys scripta elegans
CACCCTCCCCTTCAGAGCCCACCCTCCCCCTCTGCACCCCACTCCCCTCGGAACCTTCCCCCTCGAGACCTGCCCTCCCCCTCTGCATCCCTCTTGCCCATTAGGACCCGCTGCCCCCACAGCTGGGGCTTTCAAGTCCCACCTCACCCAGGTCCCACCTGCTGACTCGCCCCTGCTCAGCCCTTTGGTGATTGTTTAAGGCTCTTTTCCCCCACAGGCTCCAGCACCCTGGGGTCTCTCTCTTGAGACAGGGCTTCAGTCATCATCGCCGTGACCCCCCAGGAACAGTCCCCGGTTCCCCTTGTTGCAGCACAGAGCATGGTGAAACTAGCTGCAAAGTGCATCCTGACAGGTGAGCTTGTCATCTGGAGTCTAGTGCTTAATTTGTGCCAAGACTGAGCCCCCGGCATCTCTGGGTTTGCTACATCAGTTATAACTGTAAAATAATTGCTTGAGCCACAGCACCTCTTTCATTATAAATTAAGCCTTGCTACAGTCCATGGGGTTGGCTGTTCCTCCTGACCCAAAATAATGGGTCAGCTGAGGGGTCGAGTAATGGCCAAAATGGTCCAATGTTTTAAAACACTGATTTATGAGAACGGTAATGAAAGACAGCAAGACTCTGTGATCTCCAGGAACCCTACATACTTAGACCTACTCACAAAAATGAAGTTACTCAGCTGAGTTATTTTAACTCCGAACAATGCAAGGAAAAAATTGCCCCAGCACTCAAATGAAAAAGATAGACCACCACCTCCTGCTGCAGTAGTTGACAGTGGCCAAATGCTATGTGGTCAGCTGACCAGTGAATTGATGTTATTTGACCAGGCAATTGACTGTCTTGCCAAGCCTACACCGATCTCTCGCCATGTTGTTAGTGTTAGCTGTTATTTATATTATGGTAGCAGCTCAAGTGCCCATTAGGTGAGATCAGGGCTGCATTGCACTAGGTGCTGTGCATGCAAATAGAGACAGTCCCTGGCCCAAACAACTTGCTATCTAAATAGATACGGTGGAATGGGGCACAGAAAGGGGAAGTGATTTGCCCAAGGTCACATGCCAGGTCACTAGTAGAGCAGTGAACAGATCCCAGGTTTCCTGACTCCCTGTCCAGTGCCCTGTCCACTAGATCAGAGTGCCTCAACAACACTGCTTCATTTTGTACAGCAGCCTTCATACCAATTGTACTTCAGTTACAACTGTATTTAACTACAGTCTATAAAAAGCAGAGGGTAACGATATGAGAGGTACAGATGAAGAAGGATGTTTTCAGATGAAATATGATGGAGAGCCAGTGGGAAAAAAAGATGCAAGATCAAAGAGAGAGCTCTCTTCACAACAATGGAAAGATGACGTGACAGGAAGAGCAAGAGAAGCGGAGCAGGGAGCTAAGACCAGCTTCATGAAATAAGTAGGAGCATTCCCATTAGTGATGAAAATAAAAATTGTGTCAGGAATAAAGATGATTCCATGATTTCAAACAAGAAAAAAAGTATGGTGTTAGTCAAGTTGAAAGTAAAAAAAAAAGGCAGATGTGTCTGAGGAGGCTGCTCTTGCTCAAGAGAAGCACAAGTTAACCTGAAAGAAGCTGAGGTAAACCTGCAAGTTGGTTTGGCCATGACAGACTGTGGAAGGTTAAGACGTATGTACAGTTGAATGCTATCAAACATAATAGAAGCAAGACATCAAATGTAGAGATAAGATGACTGAAAGGCATAGGTGTAGTTTCACTTCTATTTTGGGGGGCGCAGCTCTAGCCAAACCAACAGGGTCATGCATGGGGTGCAAATTCCATGCCTGTTGAGGCTTGCAGTTTGAGGAGGGGGGAGGTAACATCCCCCATGTTCCCCCAATTTATGTCCATGATGAAAGGGGCTAGGTAAAATGAAAGATTCTCACTTCCCTGCTGGCTTCAGGAACCTTCGAAGGGGAAGGGTCTTAACACAGAAGAGGAGCCACAATGAATTAAAGGGGGAGAAATAACACAATTAGGTAGGAGCATAAACATCAGAGGAGGGAACAAAAAACTCACATGTACCTACTCATGTGGAGGAGAGAGTGGCTTACATTGCTGAGAGTTGCACAGAGGTCAAGGTGAATGAAAAGAGAAAAAGAGTGTTCATTAGCAGAAGAAGGAGATTGTTAACTATATGATGGACAATGATTCCTTTGTTATTTCCAGGGAAGATTTACAGTCAAGAATATTGTTGTGAGCTATTTGCTGAGAAAAAGGGAAGGTTAAGGATAGGGCAGTAGTTAGATGGTGAAGGGAGTGTTTTTAAAGAGGGTGGTAAACAGCATTTGATATATATATATTTTTTTTTTTAGAGAAATGGGGAAGGTACTGGAGGGCAATGGAATTAGTAACATTAGGAATAGCACAGGGAGCAATGGTGGAAAGATGGGACTAAACGAAAGGAAAAAGGCAGGCAATATTAAATTACTGTAATAAAAAAGTATAATGATGGATTGGAGTGAGGGGAAAGAATGGAGCAAGGGAAGAGAAGAATGTCACTAATGGGGCATGCAGTGTTGTTGTTGGTCTCAGGATATTAGCGAGACAAGATGGGTGAGGTAATATCTTATTGGCCCAGCTTCTGTTCCTTTTGTATCCTCACAAAACAATTTATTTTCCCAACACTGTTGCTAAACGATCCAATAATCCTGTTTCAATACATGAAATAGAATTAGTACTCAAAGGGCAGAGCAACAAATCAATGTACATAGTTTACTTTTCCAGTTGCATTAAATTCAGGCTTAATTTTTCCTAAGAACTGTGTCAGCTGAGCCCAGGGTGAGAGAGAGAAGCTTTGGCACATATACAGAGCTCTTCTTCAGGTCCTGAAGAAGATTTCTGTGTAAGTTGGAAAGCTTGTCTCACTATCAGAAGCTGGTACAATAAAAGCTATTCTCTCACCTACCTTGTCTCACTAATGGGGCAATCAGTCTGAAATAAGATACCAAATTAGATAAGAATTTGCACTGAGAGGTGGAAACAAAAGAACTTTCTGCAGTTTGGGACAGGGTGTGAAGAAGCATCATGTCATGAAACATGGTCTATTATGGTCTATTAAACTATGCATTAGCCTCCCCAGGGAAACAATAGACTGGTCAAAGCACAAGAGAACATACTGTAGGGAACAATCCTGAATTGGTCAAGGTTGAACTAGATCGGCGGTTCCCAAACTTTATTGGTTCATGTACTGCCTTCTTAAGAAGCTGTTGTGAAGTGAACTCCATGACCTTACAGGGCATTTCCATCTTAATTTGTGGCCCCAATTCAGCCCTAGTATAAGCAGGTACAGCTATCTATATAATAGGATTTCAAGATTGTGACTCTGATTCAGCAGACATTCTAGACTTCACTGTGAAGCAAAGGAAACAGCTACAAGCATGGTTGAGAGCTCTTGTTCAGAATATCACCCGGTTCAGTCAGCACTGGTCCCTGTGAGAACCAGGTGGAAAGTTGGAGTCCAAAGGTTC
This sequence comes from Trachemys scripta elegans, assembly GCF_013100865.1. Classification (NCBI taxonomy): domain Eukaryota; kingdom Metazoa; phylum Chordata; order Testudines; family Emydidae; genus Trachemys; species Trachemys scripta. Next base: position 92,680,726 of record NC_048298.1, read on the forward strand.
TGTGGCAGTCCGAATGTGACAGCTAATCAGAGAAGGTGGGAATAACACTACTTGGGGTAACAAAGAGGTGGAGCAGGTGTGAACACAAACTTTGGGAGCATGTACTAATAGCACCCTTGCTCGTTGCAACACAGCTCATGAAACGAGCTCCATTTTCAGCCTTTTTTTTTTTTTTTTTTTTACACACACATGACTATGAAGTATACCCATGCAATAGCATAGGCTTTCAGCTACTAGTATTAAATATATTTACTGCAGGGCTAAATTTGGCCTATGATTCTGTGAGCAAGTGTCACTACCCAGAATACTCTCCTGCTCCAGATATGTGTAGCATTCCCATTCTGCCTCAAAACACAGTGTGTACACACTATGGTAAGGTCAAAACTTACCCCATTCCTGGATTCAGCTTTATTAACAAAGTAACTCAACACAAAATATTAATTCCAGGCTTGGTTGCTTCCTAGAATCCCTCCTTATGAACTGTTCAGCCTAGACCTCTATACCCTTTGCACTGGGTAGGCCAGCACAAAGGAGGAGGAAAGTAGGAGTATATCCTGTGGGATCATCAGGACAGCTCTATGCCAGCTTCACAGGAGGTCCTGTTGTAGAGCATGTTCCAGGGAGTAGCCTGTGCATTCTTAAGATCCAGCAATTCGGTGCCACTGCTATGGCCCATAGGGACTATTACAGCAGGAGCCTAAATTAGGGCAGCCCTGGGGGGTAACCTACACTCGAGGGCCAAACCAGCACCTGGCATCCCCAAAATAGGGGCAGCACAAGCCATCTCCCTACTGTCCCTGCACCCAGCTTTTATGGGTATGAATCAGGAGGCCTTTTCGCTCTAGAGAGTGACACTCACTTCCCTTATGTCCAGGATGGAGCTAACCAACCATCTGCAGCAGGAGTTGCTTAGCATCTCCCAGCAGGGGCAACACCTGCTAAGTGGGGGAGGGTTCATAGGAGAACACTGCCATCCTCTTGCAATTCTTCAGTAGCATGAATGACCCGATCGTCCCACAAACATATTTGGATTTGGGAAGATATGTAATCTTGAGAGAGGAAAGTCTCCTATCACAGCTCCTTCTCCCATCCTATTCCACAGTTTTTTGTCTTCACATTAAGGTATGCCTGAATAGGTTTGGGAATCTTTAATTGTTCATGCTAGAAAAGACACAGCACTGACCTGTGAATTTCAGAACAAATGGCAAGTCTGCCCTGATGTTTAGGGACCTCTCAGCCATGGATATTGTAGACACCTAAAGCCAGCTCTGCACATGCAATAGCAACACTCATTTCACCACTTAGACAATTGTCCTATTGATTTTTCTGGCTTTCTTGCCTGTAGTGACTGGTATGAGTAAAATTGCAAATGCAGGTAACCAAAAGTTCTTTTGGGGATTTGGTGGGAACAGGACTGAAGGGAGGGGAAATGAGACTGTCCATCCACAACTAAACAAAGTGTTTTGGTCATGCAGGTGACTCAGCAGTAGGGAAGAGTGCCCTGGCCCAGATGTTCTGCAATGATGGAGCTCATTTCCAGAAAAACTACACACTGGTAAGCTTTGTGGGTTGATACATCCAGGACAGGGATTGAGGGAGGACACCAGGCTCAGTCTGCCATCGAGTGACTTCTCTAAAACTCCATGAGTGAGGAATAGGAAACTCCAAGCAGGATGAATTATTGAGGGCTGGTTTTAGCTATTGACAAACCTGTACACTGATGCATTAAAGGGGGTGTCTAGTAGGGTTTTCTTTCAAAATACTTATAGATACCAGGTTGTAAAGAGAAGCTGACTAACATCATAGTAGATTTCCATATACCTAGGGAGTTGGCTTCAAAGTTTAACACAGAATAAACTAATTGCGATAGTTTCCTTCTGTATCAGAATTTTCACAGGCTAGTGGGGTCTTAGACAATTTCCCATTTTCAGGGAGCTCCAAGGGAAAATGGCTTGCTGCAGGAGGAAGCTTCTTACTCCAAGTAGAATATCTGAGTGTGAAATGTATGCTCTTCACTATACAAACATGAAAATATGCTCCATGGCCCCAAGCTCTTGAAATCTTAAGAAACCATTCTAAGACGAAGAAGATGCAGTTTGCAGCCCTTCCATATAAAAAATATTAATGGTGATAGGTGTACAGAAGCAGGATGAAAAATAAGTCCTGTCACATGTCTTGAAATAAAGACCAAAAGGAAAACTGGAGAATAGAAATAGAAGAGACGAAAAGGAAAAGAGGTTGGGGGAGGGAGAGAGAAAGTCGAAGAGGCATAAAAAGAGGACCCCAGAATCCTATGTGCCAGCTTCAGCAAAGCACCTGTGAAGGATCATATGGTCAGTGCAGAGGATTCAGGGGGATGTTTTGGAGCAGCCAAGCAGAGAGGAACCAGTGAGTATTGATCCAGCTCTAGATCTGAAGTTGTCAACCAATATCCTGGTATGTGAGCAAATCTCCAGAGGCTAGTTCTTTTCTGTCGCCTTTCCCCATGTGAGCAAGTCTCTAGGGGTTGACAGTATCTTTGATTGTAAGAAAGTTTAGAGAGACAAGATCCTGAAGAAGAGCTCTGTATAAGCTCAAAAGCTTGTTTGTCTCACCACCAGAAGTTGGTGCAATAGAAGATATTACCTCACCCACCCTGTCTGTCTAATATCCTGGGACCAACACAGCTACAAAAATACTGCATACAACATGTAAGAAAGTTTGTTATTAGGACTTTAGGAAGTGTTATTGTGAAGTTGGTTCTCCACAGTCTCAGTTTGATGGTATTCTGGTGATCTAAGACGATTGCTGCACCCTAGAGCATAGTGTGTAAGTGGACAGGCCTCTACAATCCCTGCTGATCAATGTTTTCCTGGTTCTGCTTGACAGACGACGGGCGTGGAACTGTTGGTGAAGACTGTATCTGTTCCAGAGACAAGTGATAGTGTGGTGAGCCCTACTGTGTCACAAATAGGGACAGAAGGAGATCTTCAGTCCACACAGTCCATCTATTACGTGGATGTCTGATATGTCTCATTCCCTTGGGATGGACTCACCAGAGGTTTACCTGAATATTAAGTTGAAAACCTGATACACTGCTCATGTGCTAAAATAATTCAAATAATAAATTAAAATAATTATGCACAATAGCTGATTTTTTCCAGTGATAACTTATTTTTAAAACATACATGTTTACATATTCAACTGCAACATGACTTTTTAAACTGAAGCTCTCAGCAATCCAGTTAGGGCCCTGCACTGCCATGTAGGATACCCAGGTATAATTCCAATTCCCTAGAACAGTGGAGACTAAGCCCTATCCAGAATGCTATGTGTTAATGCTCTGCACTACCATTAAGATATAGGTATACTCAGGTTAGCATCCCAGTCTCTTGTTCCACAGATCTAGTTGGTGCTCGGAGTGGAGACAAGGCCTGGTGCACTGCGGAGTAGAACTTTTCACTGTTTATGCAGGAAATCCAGCTACTGCTTTGCACTTGCCCTCTGGGCTAGGTGCACTGCGGAGCGTGTGAGCTTAGCCACTGAGGCATGAGGCTATGTTGCTGTGGTTGTACAAGAAGCAAGTGTGACAGCTTCTAGTATACACCTCCCAAACCTTTCCCCACATAGAATCATAGAAATGTAGGACTGGAAGGGACCTCAAGAGACCATCAAGTTAATTCCCTGTGCTGTGGCAGGACCCCATTAATCTAGACCATCCCTGACAAGCGTTGGTCCAACCTGTTCCTAAAAACCTCCAATGATGAGGATTCCACAGCCTCCCTTGGAAGCTTGTTCTACTTCTAACTACAAGGGTAGTTAAGCCAGTTTTTCCTAATATCTAACCTAAATCTCCCTTGCTGCAGATTAAGCCCGTTGCTTCTTGTCCTGCCTTGAGTGAACATGGAGAACAATCGATCACCATCTTCTTTATAACAATCCTTAACATATTTGAAGACTGTTATCAGGTCCCCCCCTCAGTCTTCTTTTCTCAAGACTAAACATGCCCAGTTTCTTTAACCTTTCTTCATAGTCAGGTTTTCTAAACCTGTTATCTTTGTTGCCCTTCTCTGGACACAATACTCCAGCTGAGGCCTCACTGTCCCGAGTAGAGTGGGACAGCTACCTCCTATGTCTTACAAACAGCATCCCTGTTAATACCCCCCAGAGTGATATTAGCCTTTTTTTTTTCAACTGCATCTCACTGCTGACTCGTATTCTGTTTGTGATCCACTATAATCCCCAGATCCTTTTCATGGTCTTCCATGCAAAAACCTTCTTTCTGCTTTCAGGAACTCTTCCTTTTTGACTCAGCGGGGAAAGAACTATTTTCTGAGATGATGGAGAAACTGGTAAGTATCATGTAATAGTCGTCTTGTTCCTCAAGAGGTGCTTTTGCTGTGAAAAGGATCTGAGCTACCCAGTCTGGCAGATGTAGCAAGCCTTGGCCTGAGTGGGAGAAACCCCTCTCGGTTACCTATGACCCCTGTTCCTTTATTTTCTGAAACTTGGAACAGTACTGTAGGGAATCTGTTCCAAAGGAAGGGAGGTGGGATCCCAGAGGAAGCTCCTTTGGCTCTTAAAAAGAAATGGGAATGCTAAACTGAGATAACTGTGTGGATGTTTTTGTTTTTTTATGGGCATTTTTAGAGGAACTTCCATTTTGCCAATTCTAGTATATCAGATTTTTGCCTTCAGCCTGATCTTTCTGTTCCACATAGACTCTGCCTTCTAATGGGATATAGAACTGCCCTTGACTTTTCACACTCCAGCAAGTGTGTCTCTGCCCCCACCCTACATTAGAGACCTTTGCATTGTATCATCTAATTTTGATGCATAGGGTCAGCTAATTGGGCGTGAGGTCTCATTATATAAGACTCCTTTTATTCCTGTCCTGGAATGTATTTCCGGTACAGACACTTCTTCTCTGGGGATGTATTGACCATTGGTCACACCAGTTTCATTAGAGCTGACAATATCTCCCTCTTGATGTACAGTGGGAGCAGCCCAATGCCCTGTGTATTGTGTATGATGTCACCAATGAACAGTCTTTCAACAACTGTGCCAAGTGGCTGGAGAAGCTGAGAGCACAGACACTTGGAATGCACCTTCCAGGTAGGAGATGGTGAGATTCTTTGCACCTATTCTCATGTTTTGTGGCAGCGTCTCTTCCCATTGAGATGTGGCATAAAGCATTATCTTAAATCCAAACCAGGCATGGCTTCCTCCAACTCACCCAGTCTGTTAATAAGACAGACCAGGGAAGTGCATATTCCATGCATATTCCAGGTGATTTCCTTGCTGTCCTCTCTAGCACCTTCTTTAAGCAGCCATAGTCTAGCAATCCAATTTTTTTCCTCCCCTGTTTTCTAACTCACCCACCAGGTTTTCCGGTATTTATTGCTAACAATTCAGCATTTCTTTTTTTCTTTTCCTTTGTTTCACATTTTTTGTAGGTGTTTTAGTGGGAAATAAAACAGACCTGATTGGTCGACGAGTTGTGGAGCAGAAACAGGCACAGGAGTGGGCTGAGAACCATGGCCTACAATACTGTGAGACATCAGTGGTGAGTGTCTTCTCTCTTCTCCATCTGTGGAAGTGGGCGAATTCTCTTTTGGGGGCTCTGTTACAATCCTTTATCATTTAATCCACTCCCAGTATAAATGTGGGTTTTTTTTATTGAGCAGATAAGAGTAGAAATAGTTCAATGCTTCCTCCATCTATTTTTCACATCCTCTCTTCTCTCTTTACAGAAGGAGATGGAGAACATCGAAGCCCCATTCCACATATTGGCAAACTCATTCCACCGACTGTACAGAGAGAAAGTGGAAACCTTTCACTCACTAGTGTGAGGGCCTTGGGTATAGCAACTTGCTTAGCCCCTGTGGGGTATCTTTTAGTCTGGAAACACCCTGATGCCTAGAATCCCGCAGACTGGAAGATGGAGAGAAAGTGAGAGATGAGATTTTTTTTTTCCCCCCTTGTGACCATTTCCTGACCATTCAGATTAAACCGGAAATAAATATGGGGAAAGGCAGCCTTTCTGAGGTTGAGACCTGGTGTTTCTTTCATGTCTCCGGACTTGGTTTTCTTCTCCATAAAAATCTGTTGGATAGTTGGGGGGGCTACAGAATGGAAATTGCCAGCCTTCTGCTTTGAGATTGCCCCATCCTTTGTCAGAATGGCTTTTCTGCTAGAAACAAGGGTCAGATGATTTGGTGGGGTTTTTGAGATGGGGAAGGAGTAGGGAGGCTAATGGGACATTTCTCACATTGGACAGCCCAGCACTGACATATATCTGAAGGGAATAGGACTGCGGAAGGCCTTACACGTGGAAAGCATATTCACTAGCAGGGCTGGAATAGACTTTAGGCCCAGAGCCTGTTGAGATGTGCTCAGCAATTGTGGCATCTGCAGGGATTCTTCTTGACTCAGGAATCGTTCTTAGATGTGCCTACAGATTGGGGCTTGGGTTACGTGATGTTCCCAGGTTAATCAGCTTGGAGCCCACTGCACTGTTGACATAGTTTGTGACCCTAATCTATGTTTCTGACTTCTCAGAGTCGAGTTCTTACTCTGACTTGGCTCATTTTCTCTCCCTGTTAGAAGCTGTCTGGCTGCCAGGAACTTTTCCCCTGTACCTCTCATAACTTGGTAATGCAGTGCCCTCTGCTGGTCCCAGGTCACAAACGTGCCCAAGAAGATGCCACTGTGTTGTAGTGAGCAAGAATTGTGCTCCTACCTTCCTTCCCCACCTCCCAGATCAGAGCCATCCCTTGGATAGGGTGAATTGGGGTGACCACTCCAGGCCTCGCACTTTGGGGGACCCTGTAGGCCAGTGCGATTGGCCGGCATGGTCGGTCCCGGAAGAGACGAATCCATCACTTCTGTCCTGGACCCCACACCCCCCTAGGGACGGCCCTTTATCCTGAGGAGGGGTCCTCAGGATTTCAAATAGATAATTTCTCCTGCTCTCTCTCCCCATGTTCTCCTCCCCACCCCCAACTTGCCTTTGTTTTGTGTATTTGGGATGTGGGGGGTGTTGCTGAGTAAATTCAGTAGTGGCAACTCCTCGCTAGGTCCAGTTTTCCAGTCTCTTGGTCAAATGAGAACCTCATTTCGTTGTTCAGTTTTCACCATCCATTCTCACATTTCCTAGCTGATCACTTGGTTCAGGTATCACTAGTGCATACAGGACACAGAAAGAGAAAGAGGCCACCTGGCTCTAAACTATTGAGCCAGCAGAGGGACTTGTTGAGGTTTGGTGTGGGGAGGGGCAACATCTCTAGGTAGAATTCTTGTTTCTAATATAATCCTGATGTAGCATGTGTGAGAACCCTTTCAGATCTCCAGTGCAAGGAGATGCACTGCAGTTAGGCAAAACATCTGTGCAGTTCAAGATAGGATGTAGCTCTTTTATTCCAGAAGAGGGACAATTGCAGCGAGTCTCTTCTGCTTCCAAGGTCACAACATCTTCCCTTGGCTAAGGGGTACTGATTTTTCTGGGGTATGCACTGAGTCATTTCTCTGAGACAAGCTTTCTAGGAATCTCTGCTCTTAGTGGGTTGGATGTAATGCATCTAAGTAGGAGATGTGGAGGCAGGAGCCAGCCACCTCCAGCTGCTGTGAATAAGATATAATTATTTTTAATACTGTGTTGAGTTAGTCAAAGAACTTTAGAACTAAAGGCTCACTTTGATTCGATGGCTTCTACTACAGTTTTACTAGTAATGTGCTTCTGTTACACGATGGATCTTTTCATATTTGAAATATTTTTCCAAGTGTATCTTTGCCACCTGTGGCATGATCTATGGAGGATTAATACCTTGGGGATGGAAGATAAGGGGAAACCCATGTGATTTTTATCTGGGAACGCCTTTCTATCTGCCCCAGGAAAAGCCTGCCATAGCTCTTAATGACTGAAGAAGAGCTCTGTGTAAGCTCAAAAGTTTGTCTGTCTCACCAACACAAGTTGGTCCAATAAAAGATATTACCTCACTTACCTTGTCTCGCTAATATCCTGGGACCAACACAGCTACAACAATGCTGCAAATAGCTCTTAATAAACAGTCTGTAAAATGGAGCTGGGTGAATGTTTTTCACTGAATGAAAGCAAAAGCTGGAGAATCTAATTAGAAGAATGCTTACAGTGCTGATTGGTGATTTATAAGGTAGCTGCTTCCTCTGGGTTAGTGAAGAAAAATGCATCCCATTCAGGGAAAGATGTATTGCCTGAGAGTGAAAATGTGTAGTCTAACTAGCTAGCTGTAGGGATTCATCTGCTGCCCCTTTTCCTCTTCCCACAGGCCATGTCTAGAGTAAGAAAACGGGTTGTGTTTAAAACATGGTGGCTAACCTGTTTCGACACACATTTTGAGCACTAATGTAGACATGATTTAATGTCTTTTAAAACGTTAGCTGGTCATGGTCCTCCAAACGGAGGAACTTCGGTTTGACTATATTTAGCTAATGTGTTTCAGAGGCATTCTATCCTGTCTGCTCTCGTATTTTAAAACATGTCAGCTTGTTTTCCTAGTGTAAACGTGGCCCAGCTGGGGAGGTTGGTAGTGGCGTGGAGAAGGGGTGCCTGAGAGCTTGTGGGTTTGTTGTGGCAAGGAGGCTGTGGATGCTCAGTATGTCTGTGCATGAGGGAGCTTGGGGTAGCTAGGTGGGCTGCGGGGGGAGCCTGGAGCAGCTGGGTGCATGGGATGTGTAAGGGAAGAGTCTGGGGCCCATATTGGGTTCCCCGTGCCTTCTGTGATCACAGTCAAACCTACATTCCTCCCTTTGAAGGGTTGACCTGCCATCACCTCTTCCCCATGGGTTGTGTTCTCTGCTCCTGTCGCAGTTCCGTGGCTTGCATTCAGAGGGGAGAGCAGTGAGCAGGGCGGTAGAGAGGCTGCCTGCTGAGCAAGAAACCTTGCTGTCTCCCTGCAACTCTACTGCTTCCTCTAACTGTGCAGGACTCTCAATTTCCAGGGTGGATTTTTAAAACCCAGGACAGTCCCAGCCATACCAGGACAGCTAGAAATTCTTCAGGGTAAAAATTAAATAGTCCTGAATATACCAAGTTCCTTTCAACAGTACATAATCCTTCAGTCTCCTTTTTCCTATTTGCTTCATGGCTGAGCAAGCACTTCTTTTTCTTCTCCAAGCTCCCCTCTCAGCTTTCCAGTGGCTCATTTTCATAACCCTGTTTCACTAAGCCCCTCGTTAGCTCTTTCGCTGCTCACCTTAGTATGAAATATCACAGGTTGTTTATGTTATCTGTCTTTGTCATTGCCCCACTAACTGTCCCAGAAAACCAAGTGGCATTTCTTCTCAGCAAGGTTAATGAAAGAAAAACAAATCTGGAGTTTTTAGACCAAAGCATTTTGGAGAGATGAGCCGAAAATGGTTGCACACATTTTCAAAAGGGAGCTTCCAGTATAATTTAAAAATGTTAAAACTCCTGATTTTCACCACACGTCCCAGAAACATTCTACCCTGGAATAAGCTGCAGCAGGTAGAATGTCAGGAAGATCAGCTTCTCTTGCAGAAGGTGGTGGGAATTTAAAAACGGAGCTTACAATGAGAAGTTTGCCTTCAAGCTCAACAATGGAACAGTCCCTGCTGCTCTGTAATAAATGGTTGAACACCCTGAGACAGGGAGGTCAGAGCAGATTCTTCAAGACCATTAATTAAGCTGAGGGTCTCAAACATTCAGAAAGGACATCTTGTAGATAATGATGCTAGATTAATATACTATTTGGCCCAAATTCATCCTAGTATAACTTCACTGACAGCAAGGGATGGGTTTGGTCTGTTATGTCCATTGACTCCTTTGGCTAAGGTTCCTTTGTACAATTCATATCTTGGGCAGGATTGACCCTGTAGACAAGAATGGCAGAAGGCGCAATGTTGTTGAGGTTGAAAGGGAGAGGGAAAGGGAGAGGGTACTGTGTCTGGGGAGTACAAAAGGGGTTAAGCTGTAAAATAGCAATTAAACTGGGTGCTGGGCAGGCCCCAGCAAGAAATGTATAATCCATCCCAATTAGGAACTGCCTCTCAAGAGAAACCCCGAGCCTGATGCAGGTGCTGACAACAGGGGAAAACACTTCATTTCTAGTCTCTGTGCAGTTTTGACTTTGTCTTTTGCTCAAGGCTGAGGGCTCTGCTTTCGGCACCACACCTAAAACATTCAGGTGGGAACTGCTTCCAGTTGCCATCCTGCCTTCCTATCCCTCTGTGCTTGGACCTCCACTGTGATGAGTCCCCTGCTGGCAGCAGAGAGACATTTCCATTCTTCCCACTGTCAGTCCTGGGGACTCGGCTCCCCCTGCATTGTCAGTCACCTCTCCCACAACCTGAGCGGATATCTGATTCCTTGCCAGTCTCTCTTAATGGACAGCTGTCAACTATGCCTGTTCTTATCAAGTAGTTTTTCCATCTGGTGGACTGCGCTCCAGGCTCACCAGGCACAGGGTCCTGGGGCTGTGCTGTTTTGTATTTAGGGAGTGCCCGAACTTTCAGAACTGAGGCGGAGGGCTGAGGAGGAACTATTAGAGGGCTGTGTTCACAGACCCATCCTCCCCTTTACCCTGAGGGCCCATCTTCCCTCCACAGTCAGAATGTTGTTTCCTCCTACTGTTGTCATCTTGCCTTGAGAATCCTGTCCTCTTGGCCACTGGCTCATGGTTCTTGACCCAGAACAACAAGGTGGGTGGGGGGAAGCTGCTCGTTCGCACTTAAGGTTTCCCAGTCCTTTCCAAGAAATGCTCTTGAGCGGGTCATTGAGTCCCGATTCCCAGCCAGGCTGCCCTGAAAGCCCAAGGGTGTTGCTCTGTCCAAGGTGTATTCCCCTGGCAGGATGGCCCCTGGCTAAGCACTGGCAGCCTAGTCCTGGCTCTGCTGGGGTTGCTGCAATGTAACGTTCACAGACACTGCTCTTCTCATTCTGACTTGGAGTTATTTTTTTTCCCCCTTGGGGGAGTTTCTCTCATTCTTCTGTCACAGCCTCACATAACTCCTCCCCTGGAGCTGTTTGTCAGTGAAGCCTGGATTTGCTCTTTTCCCTGGTCTCTGAGATCAAATCCAAATCTGGCAATGTTTATAGGGGAAATGTGACAGACCTTGCATGTCAGGCTGGGGTCAGGGATGGGGTCAGTTTGATGAAGTTCCCTCCAGCCAGACATGCGTCAACTGGAGAAATGTGGAGCCTGTAATCACTCTGCATGAGTACTGGAAAAATACCCAATGCCTATCCCACCAGCAAGGGGCACTGAAGGAGCAAGGGGTAGTGGGCAGAGGAGAATATGCAGAGGAGAGATCAACTTCTGTGTCTCAGACAACCAGGGGAATTGCAAGAGCAAAGGGGAAAGAGAATATGCAGGAAGGAGTGAATCTCTTTCCCACCTCACTGAGGGCACCAGGGGAATTGAGTGGAAGGAGATACATGGGGAAAGACCAATATTTGGCCCAATTCATGGAGTTTACTGTGGAGAATAGAATGGAAGAAGGAATGACCAACCTCTGTCCTGGCAAGAGGGAGAACTTCAGGAAACAGGACAGAGGAGACCAATGCTCCAGTTTTGGGTTTTGATGTTGGAGTCAGGCTCAACAAGGGTACGCTCCAGGTTGGTATGTCTGGAACAGGGTCTGTGTGGAGATGTCATAACTGCAAAGGATATGGTAGTGACAGGTTGGGCTCAAGATGATCAGTGCCAGAGTCAGAGCAAGGGGTGGCCATGCAAGGGTCAGCGTGGAGGTGTTGGGACTTTGGTGGTGATGTTAGGCTGAGGCGATGCATGTAGTCTCAAGGGTGTGGGCCTGAGTCATATCAAGGACAATAATGTGGGTCTCAGCTAACAAGAGTAGGGTCAACATGGGGAAGTTGGAGCTACAGGCAATGGTACCGGGATCAGGGAGCAAAGCATAGAGGAGAGGATGCTGGGGCCTGGGGACCTGGAGCTGGAAAATGTACAGTGGTAGGGGCTGAGAACACGGCGGTGAGAGTCAGCGTAGCTATGGTGGAGAGGTGGATTGAAATCATTGTCACAGTGTATAAAGCCCCTGAATAGAGCTGGGCCGATATCAACAAATATTTTCCACAAATATTTGCTTGAATTAAAACATCAGTTATCTCTGGCCACGTCTGCAGCTCTATTGTATTTTGCTTTCCCCAAAGATTTCCGTGATCCAGTCGTGCAAACGCTTGCAGAAAATAAATTGTAAATTCATGTGTGAATTATTTGCCCCAGCAACCTGAATATAGACGTTACGTTCACCCATTCAGAGAGCAGAAACAAAACCACATGACTCGTCACCAATCACAACTAACCCAGACATCCTGAATTTTGTGTTGCATACTCACAGGAAAGACTGTTCACGACCACGTCATACAGCAAAAGAACTCAACAACAAATATTGACAAATTCAAGAAAATTGCAATCTCCACATGGACATTCTGTGAACAGAAAAAAAGGCTAAATTAAATGAGCAAATTACTTGCCATAAATAATTCACCCAGCTCTTCATGTGAGAGACCTATTTTATTGTGTGTGCTTCAGTTGTTTGGTCTTTTAAGTCTAAGCGAAGCATCACTGACTGCTCTTTTTGTAGTTCATCAGTTTCATGTGGACTTGGTTCAATGTTGCTAGGGCTTGTTTTTGTGGGGGTGGGGTTTCAACCTGAGCATTTTGTAGTAATGGGGCTCAAGGGCCGTTTGGAAGGCTTCAGGTTCAAAGCCAGCTGATGGGGATGTCAGAACATGGGGTCTGGGGGAGATAGCCTTGAGGTGTCGGGATGGTGGGTTTCACAGCTGATGTTCACATGAAGATACTCAGGCTGGGGTCAGTGTGGCTATGCTGGGCTTGGGGAAAATGTCTGGGCGGTAGGGACAGGAGGAGTGTGGGCTGAAACAAGGTTGGCCATGGGTTGGTGTGGGGATCTTGGGGCTGGGTACCTGTGGAATTCAGGGGACTGTGGCCAGCATAATGGTTGGACTCATATCTGTGTGGAGATGCTTGGGGTCAAGGGGAGAACTGTGTCTGGCAATGAGCATGGAGCTGAGTGGGGTAAAAAGCTGGGGATGAAAGAGTGGTGCTATGACTCACCGGAAAGCCCCTAAACTTGGAGGAATAAATAAACCCTTTCCATCCACTGTGGCCTGCCCACCTACTGAAAGCCTCAGGATATTTCTCTTGGGCAAGGATTGAGTCACTGCTACTGCTGACGACCCTGTCACCTGAGTCTGCCTAGTGGTGTGGCTTTTACTATTCACCGAGATAGGAGACGCTGCTAAGCAGAAGTGACAGGGGCTTGCAGAAGAGACGGGGCAGAACACGTGGCTGAAGAGGAATCTGCTGGACATCAGGCAGTTATATATGCCTCAGCCTCTTGCTGCCTCCCAACATCTTCTATAGCATTGCCCATAACTCCCACCCACCTTTGTGCTGCTGAGGCTGTCCCTACATACCTTTGGTGTGCTGCCTGTGCCCTGCACCCCCATATTGCACCTCCCGCACCTACCTATCTCCTTGGAGCTGCCTGGGCCCTACCTAACACCCATCTTTCTGGAGTCTAAAGCCACAGCCTGGAAGAAGAACTTCACATCCTATCCCTTGGCATGCACGCCTGCCGCTGTCCACCTGGGGCCCCGTGCAGAGCTTAAGCATTGGTTGGCTTTATGGTCTGGCAGGAGACTGAGCTGGTATCAGGACAGTGCCTGAGCTTGGTGTGTATCTGTCACGGGGGGGGAGGGTGTCCCAGGCAGGCACCCCTTTGCCCCCCCATCAGACTGCACTCATTTATTATACCATCTGTTTTCTCAGTGCTGGAGATGATGCTGGGGATATGTGACTTGGGGCACTCAGGCGGAAACTGGCCTGCACAAGGCCGGCCATGTGTTTGCCTCCTAGCAATGCAGCGGTCAGCAGCAAATTCTTTGCCGCTGCCTCCTCTCAGTAGGGGAGAGAGAGAGCGTGGGCCTGGGTGTGTAGGAGACAGAGAGATGGACTGTGTGGAAGTGGGAGAGAGAGACAGAGATGGGCCGGTGTGTGTGTGTGAGGGTGAGAGAGATGAACCGTGTGAAGGAGGGACAGACAGATGGGCAGTGTGTGGGAGCGAGGAAGAGAAATTAACTGATGGAGGGAGAGACAGACAGATGCACTGTGTGTGGGAAAGAGAAGGATTGGTTGGAGGAGGAAGAGAGAGAGTTGTGAAGGGGGGAGAGAGGCAAATTTGGCAGTTGTGAGCAGGGAGAGAGATGAACTGCGTGAAGGAGAGAATGTGGGGAGAGAAACTACAGTAATGGGTGCGTTAGAAAGGCCATAGATGACTGGATGGATGGAGATGGATACACAGTGTGACAGAGAGATTGTGTGAGTGGAAGGGAGAGGGGCTGTGTGAAGGAGCAAGTGAGCGAGGAGAGAGAGGTGGCAAGAGAGAAGGAGACCTTCATCTGAATAGCAGATGGTATATTCAACAGGCTGTGTGGAAGAAAGTTGGGGGGGGGGTGAGCCCTTCCATGTATGGGGGTTTGAGGTTCCCTCAGCACACACTGGGAGAGGAGACTGCAGGGCAGAGTTCGGAGACTGGCAATGTCTCCCTGGTACTAGCAAACAGCACTCACACTAGGTTAGGATGAACTGACAACACAGAGAAAGGTGTTCCCAGGCCTGAGAATGCAGAGAAAGTAAACATTCCCTGGGCACTAGCACAGAACCCTTTCCCTTTGTTAGTGTTCAGGGTGCCCTAGAGCATTACACTGCAACCTGTTGACCAGTTGTTTCTGGAGGGTCGTTTGAATGAGTTTAAATTGACAGAACAGGTTTGTTTGTGTTGGTTTTTTCTCATCCTGTTCTTCCAGTGTGGTTTCGCAGGCGGGACATGCACCCTCTCTTCTCCCAACCAGGTCTGAGCCCGTGGCCACCATCTTAGTGCTCCTTCCTTTTTATTCCTGGTCTTTTAGCCACCCTCTTTCCTCTCTTTCTCCATCTGACTCCAACTGTCCCTTTGTTCTTTTGGCTACATCGCCTCTTTTCTGTTCTTTTTTCCCCTCTCTTTTTTTCCAGTCTCTTTCTTTCTCTGCAACTTTCTTACCTTTTAGGTTTCGCTCAGTCTCTCATCTTCCCTGTCCCTTCCTCTCCTCCGTGTTCCAGACTCTCTCTCTCTCTCTCTCTCTCCCAGATTATAGGTCTTTCTCTTTTTGCATCAGCTGACTTCTTCTGGTTACCCCGTTTCAAGTCTCGTTTTCTCTCCTTAGCCCCTCTATCCCTTTCTGTCTCTGGCTGTCTGCCTCCTTTCTCTCACTCTCCGGCTGTCTCTCTTGAACTGGGTTGTGAATTCTATCAGCATCAGAGCTGGGCAAACTGTAAAACTGAAGTTCCCGGAGGGCCAGGTTGTGATCATTTTATTTTAGCAATGTCCTTGGATGTATAAAGGTGTTTGAGGGGGAGGGGCAGTATGTGTGCTGGGTGGGGGAAGAGAGGGGAGTGAAGGCCAGAGCAAATGGAGCTCAAGACTAATATAGGTCAGTTGCAGACAAGAGTCCCAGTGGTCTGTGTAAAAGAGGAGTGGCTTGTAGCTTTGGGCTAGATACTGGAAAGATGGCAACTGAAGAGTTTTACCCAAATGACAGATGGATCAGACACACAAGTGCACACAAGCAGGCAAGTTCTGTATCATCCAAGAATGCAACTAGTAGTGAGCGGGATGAGACTCTGAATCTGCACAATTGGCTACTCCTTTCCCAGGCATCTCCCCAGCTCGGAGAGTTAACGGGAATCTCCTGAGACTCCAGGCAGCTGGTTCTAATCCTGCTTCTTCTGTTCAGCTCCTTGTCTTGTGCTCTGAGTACGGAGGTCAGAGGCATTGCTGGCAGACCCCTCCCAAATGTCCTCTGCCTGCTGGTTGTCTCAAAAGAAATGGCAGCAAATAATCAACAAGCAGAGTAAACTAGTTAATGACACTCAGAGGAGAAAGACCCCCCCCCCCTCCCCTGCCATATTTGATATTGCAGTGAAGTGGCTAGGATGTGTGTTCAAACTGCCCTTTACTGGAATCAGAACTGTCCAACGGTGTGTCAAAGACCATAACAGCTAGTGGAGATTCTCCTTTAGGTCAAGTGGCAAGAGCCTGGAATTTTGGAGCAGAAGGATCAAATTCTGTCCCTGGTGATGCCATGAAATCCTGAGCTGCCATGGTGCATAGCATAGTGACAACTGCGAAGTGACCTAGCTGGCCACAGATTTGCCACAATATGTGTGAACAGATGCCTCTCTCCCTCCAGACAGCTCCCAGATATTACACAGGGCCACATTAACACACATCATAGCATACAGTAGATGATAGATAATAATAACCATTGATTATACACCCAAATCACAGCCTCTGAAATCCTAGCTTAATTTCTACTAAGATTTTTAAAAAATAGGTTCTTAAAGTTAAGCTCGTAAATCAATATTTAGCCACCTAAATAAGTAGCCAGATTTCCAGAGGTGCTGAGTCTCTGTAGTTTTCTGTAAAGACAGTTGGAGCCGCTGTCTGCTCAGTGCATTTGAAAATCAGTCCACTTATTAGGTGCCTAAATATGAAGTTAAGAGATTAAGCAGGGTTTTTTTTAAATCTTGGTCTTCATTCCTAAAGAACAGGCTAGGACTATTATTCTATCTATGACTTCTGTCTATGACAAGCTCTTATACTATGCCGATCACCATGGTGTCTGAGTGCCTCTGTGGTGTCTGACATGCTTAGTCTGACATGTTTAGCAAAGTTCTTCTATATGGGTTCACTTTGTGGTTCCTAAAATTTGTAATATAGGATTGTGTCATATGAAATATTTTCAGGGTTGCCTACAGCAGCTGTGTATCTACAGATGGCAAAACTCCCATTGATTTCAAAGGAGCCATGGCTTCACCCATTATGATTTGAGCTTCTATATGTTTGACCCCTCTGAGCTCCTGTACTCACAAAGTTCCTAAATAGTCTTTGGGTTGTATATTTCTCTAGATTTGTTCCTCTGCAATGTCAGACGTGCACTTACTAATGAATTCCAGAGGGTCAGCTGCTTTCCCTCTTTGGATCTTGCACTGTGACGGAACTTTTGATTTGGACATAACATTTCTTAGAAAATTCCCTGTCTCCATCATTAGCTCTGACTTGCACAGCTGGATGTTAGAGAAATGAGAGGATCTGTATCTCATTGCTGATCCCCTAAACTAGCCAGTCTTTTGTGGCAAGAGGGCTGAGGCTGGCATAAAGGGGAGAGAGGAACGTATGGATGGCCTGTCACTTCCAGTGGCTGCACTGGGAAAGTAAGTCTGTTCCTTATGAGGTTCAACTGATGACGTTTCTATGATGCTTCCATAGAGGGTCAAATGGAGGGTGCTTGTATTAACAGTGGACCGTGGCTTTGGCAGATGAAAGTGAAAAGGGTAAGGCTGCACAGGGGCTTTTTCTGCACTACTATAATAGAATCATAGAAGTGTAGGGCTGGAAAGGATCTTGAAAAGTCATCTGGTCCAGCCCCCTGCACTGTGGCAGGCCCAAGTAAACCTAGACCATCCCTGACAGGTGTTTGTCCAGCTTGTTTTTAAAAGTTTCCAATAGGGGGGATTCCACAACTTCCCTTGGAAGCCTGTTTCAGAGCTTAGCAACCCTTACAGTTAAAGTTTTTCATAATATCTAACCTAAATCTCCCTTGCTGCAGATTAAACCCATTACTCCTTGTCCTACTTTCAATGGACATGACTTGTTCCTTAAGTACCCTACTATGAATGTCATCTCGCCCTGCTGACTTAAATAACTCTAACTTATCTAAATATTCTTTAACCTGTTCTTCTCTGCCTTGTACACAGGGAGAAGGTCTGCTACCAATAAATATTGATCAATGTCAGAGTGAATAATCCCCATTGTAGGCCTCACTTTCCCTTGCCATTCATTTTCCTGCTTATGCTGCCAGGAAGCCTTTCAAAATCCTTCCATTTAGGTACAATTAGATTTGTCTCCCTCTCTCCTCACTCATATTCTCTGTTTTTCTCTCTTCCTCTTGATTACTGGTATATTTGCATGAAAACAGGGACCGTGTTTCCTTAACAGCCAGTCCACTCCTGCGATGTATTTCCCTACTGAAGTTTCACAGATTTTTTCCTATGAAATCATTAGCTCACCAGTGGACCCCAAACCTGACCTGAAGGGACCAGCGACCAGCCCCTCCTCCTGAAGTGTAAAAAGAATCCAGGGCTAGAGAATGTTCTTATTGTAATCAATGGGAGTTTTGGCATTGGCTTCAGTGGGAATGAGGTTAAGCCTTCTGTCTCTGAATTTTGTTCAGTTCTAGCCTTACATACGCTGCTCCTAGGGTGACCAGATGTCCCAATTTTATAGGGACAGTCCCGATTTTGGGGTCTTTTTCTTATATAAGCTCCTATTACCCCCACCCCCATCCCGATTTTTCACGTATTCTGTCTGGTCACCCTAGCTGCTCCCTCAGTGAGGCTCCATCCTTGTGCCTTCTACTCAAAGCAGTTCCTGACCTCAAGATAATTCCACATCCCATTCACAAACGTCTGCCAACAATGGGCAAATGGCTTTTCCTTCTTTGCTGTTACTAGCTCTGCAATTCAGACATTAGCTCACCCTTGTCTGCAGCCTCCCCAAGCCATTCTGCACGACACCTGGTTCTGGAATTTGCTTCCAGGATTGCATGTGTCTGTGTGCTTGTGGGTGGATGTGTGGGGAAGGGCAGGTGTTTATGGAGGATTCGGTCAGAAGGGTAGGGGCTAGGAGTGGCTATGACAGGTGGATTTCTATGGGGTATTGGTCTGTATGTGGGTGGAGGGATTAGGTACATGTATGGGTGTGAAAGAGCAGGCAGATGGGGTTGTGCAGGGAGGTGTGCAAAGCTGGGTACTCTGGGGTGGAAGCATAAGGAGGATTAGAGACGTGTGGGGTTCATGGCATGTGCTTTGTTTGTGCAACAGTGTGGGGAGGGTTAAATGTGCTGGTGGGAGTGAGGGAAGTGTTCTCCCCGATTGTCTTCACGAGTCCCATGCAATAAATCTGTGTGTGCCTCAGTAAGGATACTCTAGTAATTCTGGCTGGAGTGACTTAGCAGCAGCCTGCCCTCTGTTAGAGCTAATGGGTTACATGCATTGATTTCTTTCCTATTCCTATTGATCAGGCAGTTGCTGAACATACAACACCCACCACAGCATGGAAAGAGGGAGAGAGGTAAAACAGTTCACATCCCAGAAAGCCAGCACTGTGGAGAATTTGCCATGGAAACCCTGTCCATCTCCACTGCCTGTCTCACCCAGAGGAGGGACAGTATTTCCCTGTTGGAAGAAATCCACCCACAAGGTCCAAGAGGTGACATTTAGCAGCATGTAATTAAAAAGGGGTTAGAATGAATACAACACAGAAAGGTCTATTGGGGGAGCAGCGTGTGTGCACTTCGGGAAATTCCAGGACTGAGGGACCATTTAGACCAATTTTTTTTTTTAAATCTCATCCCAAGAAAAGTGGAGAATCCACCAAAGAAAGGAATGTGTGTGTTGCATGTATTTGTTTGTGTGTATTGAGGGGATACTGGCATTAATTTAACTTGGAGACTGAATTCCCCTCTTACTCTGGGAAAAGACAGGACAGGACAGGGCGGGGTTGCTGGAAAGAATCAGGTGGAGGCAAAAAATTCAAGATTTAATGGTCATGGAGAAGAGGGACAATGACTAGGAGAGGACAAGGGAGGTGAAATGAGGGCGAAGATGAGAGGGAGGAGGTGATTAGATAAAGGGAGGAAGACAGTACAGACTTTATCCCATCCAGAAGTCCTAGGTGCTGTTTGTGCACCATAGAACTCATGCATCTGAAGAAGTGAGGTTTTTTACCCATGAAAGCTTATGCCCAAATAAATCTGTTAGACTTTAAGGTGCCACCAGACTCGTTGTTGTTTTCATAATACTCATCTTTTCCTTGGAGATTTATTTTGTTCTGTGATCTGGTAGAACAAACAGCGAATAGAATCCTAAAATCACAGATCAGTGAGGGTTTCAAAAGACCCCACTTAAACTTTGGAGAGCAAGGATGGTCTTGGAGTTAAAGCATGGAAGTTGGGGTTCAGGAGATTGGCAGCTGGTCTGCACGACAAAGTTAGGACGGCTTACCTACATTGCTCAGAGCTATGAAAAATATCATGCCCTGCAATGTAATTAAGTCAACCTAAGCCCCGGGGTAGACACTGTGGGATCGCCAGAAGAATTCAGATGAATTTACTACAGCAACACTTTCTGTCACTGTCTACACTACAGAGCAGCTACAGCACTGCAGCTGTGCCACTGTAACATTTCTAGTGTAGACATGCTCCTAGTTTCAGTTCCAGCTCTGCCAAGGACTTCCTGTGTGACCTTGAGCTAGTCACTTAGAACCTCATCCAAATCCCACTGAAATCAATGGAAAGACTCCCATTGACTTCAATGGGCTTTGCATCAGGCCCCTATCTGCAAAATGTGGATAATAATACTTTATAAAAGTGGTATGAGCATAAATGCATTAATGTGTGTGGGGTACCTAGATACTATGGTGATGGACCTAGTGAGGGAGCAGGTTATCTACACCACTTTCCTTTGCTGAGATACCTAGTTGCCTCTGTCATGGTTCCACTCCTTCCTAACAAATTACCTTTTCCTCTGCCTCTGGAGATGGCTCTTCTTCTGCACCAACATCACTCCGCTATGGAGCCCTACAAGTTTTAATTCTTGACCTCTTTCCTACCCACCTTCTTCTTCCAGGTCATATTGGCCCATGGAGTTACACTACAGACAAATTTGGCCTTTTATATGTATGTTTAATCTTAAGTCACTTTTATGGTTAGACAAGGAGGCTGGGAGTCAGGAATCATGGGTTCTCCCAGCTGTATCAGTGATTCACTGTGTGGTCTTGGCAAAAGCACACTTAACTTTTCTTTCCTCAGCTCACTCATTTGTAAAATGTGTATAACAGTCCCAACCTCATTTAGATGTTGTGAGACTGATGGTTGTAAAACACTGTGAGATCTTCAGATGAAAGACATTAATGAAGTGTTGTTACTTATGGACTGTACATAGCTTTTGATACTGTTACTAACTGCTCTGTTCACCCTCTCTGCTTGTCTCACCCATATCCTTTTATGGCTTTTTTCCTAACCTCCAGCTAAATATCTCAGACTGCAGTGCATCTTTGGATAAAAGGAGCCCTCTTAAGAACTCATCCCCTTCCACAACTCAGATCTCCCTCTTGTCTCCGCTGTCCACTTGGCATCATCCATGATTCTGAATTCTACTTTTCCCACATCTCCTATATCTGTGCTGCTGCCTACTACCATCTCCACATTGCTTATGAATACAACTGCCTCAGCTCCATCACAACTCCAAGTTTACATCTCCTCTCAACTTTGACTGTTGCAACTCCTCCCTCTATGGCTTCCCCGGATCCTTAGATTCCAGCATATGCAGAATATCACTGTCTGCCTTCTCACACCTACCAAAAAGCTCCACTGCATCACCCAGTCCTCAAGCACCTCCTCATCCCTTTCGTAATCTAATTCAGAGTTGCACTCTCTGCTTTTAATGCTCTCCTGTGAACTTGCTTCAGCCCACTTCATCTCTTTCTTTACACTTTCCCCACATGCTTCACTAACAAAGTATGATCCCTTTCTCTCTCCTCCCCAAATCACATCACTTCTGGCGCAAGAACCTTCTTGTCTTCTGCTTCTGCCACCTTAAACAGATTTCCTATATCTTTCTGTTTTATCACTCTCCATTTCATTTCAAATAGCATTCAGATCTCCTTTTTCTCCCATAGCCTATTGCTTTCTCTCCCATTGCTCTGTAGTTGTATTGCATAGTTCTGTTTAAAGCATATAGTAGTACCTTATTGTAGCTCTGTTATAAAAATCTGCGACTGTTGTTAGTCTGTAATGCATTTTTGTATAAAAATGATTCTTTGTATAAAAGATGAACTCTACACTGTATCTCACCCAGCAGCTGCATGCACATTGAAGATTTTGAGTGATTATGTGATTTTGTTTCCTTTGCCTCTTTGCTGTAAATGGTTCCATTTCTCTATCACATCACTACGGATGGTAGAGGAATTATTCAGAATTGTCCAAAGGCATATTACTAGGATAGTGGGAAAGGAAAATTGTGTCTGAATTTCAGGAAAAAGTTGGTAAGAAGCTATATTAGGTCCCGAGCACACTTAATTCCCATTGCAGTCCATGGGAATTTAGGGTGCTTGTCATCGTGCAGGAGTGGGCTCTAGTAAATTGTGGAATAGTCTCCCCGGGGAAGGATCTCCTATTGCTTGTGTAATTTGAAACTATACTGGTCAAAGCTCTAGAAAATGCAATGAAGGGAACAATCCTTTGCTGATGTAGGGAATTGCCTAGATGACCTGGTAGGTCTCTTCTGTCTCTGACTTCTATGATTCTTCTAATATCAATATAATTAGAAACATAATTCTGTTGTTTCAACTGCATTGTTCTTGTTTCAGTTTAAATCTATGTTTTGAGTTTGTTTGGTTTTGGGGGAGAGGGGATGGTTCTGTTTTGTTGTTGTTTTTTCTGGTCCTCTAGTTATATACTGTGGTCCCAGTTGTGCAACACTTACAATGGTTAGCACTTAGCCAAGTAGTCCCATTGGAGTCAAATGCTCACTTGTATGAACAGGGCCCAGATCCCATTGAAATCAGTAGAAGTTAGGTACCTAAATACCTTTGAGGATCTGGGCCTAAGCTCCTTGGGGTGGGGCCTGTCTTTTGTTCTGTATGTATAGCACCTAGCATGATGGGGTCCTAGTCCATAAGTAGGGCTGCTAGGGCTTGTCATACAAATAATAAGGGTTGTACAACTGGGCCCTAAAAAACAATCATAGCACCAGACTATCTTTCTCGCTCCTCATTAAACCACCCCTTTCTGTAATGAGAGCCTAATTTGCAGAGGTGCTGACAGCTGCAGCTCCCATTGACTTCATCTGGAGCTAGAAGTGCTCAGCATTTCTAAAGCGCAGAAGTAAAATTTTCAAAAGCACCAAGTGATATAGGCACTTAAGTCTCATTGAAAGTCAATGACATTTAAGGCTCCTAAGTGACTATAATTTTTGAAAATATGACTTAGGCTACAAAGTCATTTTAGGTGCTTTTTAAATTTTACCTAATTTCCCTAATATTCCAGAATCATATCCCCATGGATTTTCAGTGTTGTTGTAACCAAGTTGGTCCCAGGATATGAGAGAGACAAGGTGGGTGAAATAATGTCTCTTATAGGCCAGCTGCTCTTGGTGGAAGAGACAAGCTTTCAAGCTTCACTGAGTCCTTCTTCAGATCTGGAAAAGGTAGCCAGAGTGTCACAGCTGAGTACAAGGTGGGACAGATTGTTAAGCATGAGGGGTTGCAAGAAACCACTTCAAATGAAGTAGACAATTAAAACCCCTCCAATTATAGGACAAAGAAGGTTTACTAGGTTACAAAATGTTGTAATGAGTCATAAAACCAGAGTCTGTGTTGCAACCATGATTTTTAGTGTCTAGCAGAGTTATAAATTTAAGTTCCCTAGCTCATTTTTTGAAGGCATGTGGGTTTCCTTTGAGGACGAGGACTGATATGTCAGATATAGAGTGATAGCTTTGTGAAAAGTGTTCTTCCACAGGTGATAGGGTGTTTTTTCTCTTTTATCATTTTTCTGTGTGAGTTCATTTGAGAGCATAGTGATTGGCTGGCTTCACCCACATAGCTGTTGTTGGGGCATTTGATGCACAGGATGAGGTACAGCACATGTTGTGATAGGCATGCGTAGGATCCATGGATCTTAAAAGGTGTGTTGTGGAGGGTATTGATCATTGTATCAGTAGAGATATATCCGCAGGTTTTGCATCTGTTGTTCTGGCAGGGTCTGGTGCTGCTTTGAGTTAGTGTGTCCTGGCCTGAGGGGAGCTTACTTCTGACGATGAGCTTGGAGAGGCTGGGGGGTTGTTTGAAGGCTAGAAGAGAGGGTTCAGTAAAGATTTCTTTCAGGATGTGGTCCCCATCAAACATGGATTGTAACTGTTTGATGATGCCCTGTATAGGTTCCAGTGTGGGATGGTAGTGACACATAGGGGGTGTGATCAGTGGGGTTTTCCCCCATATTGAAGCAGGTTCTCTCAGGGTATCTGCATGGCCTGTTCCATTACACAGTCTACTCTGATGGAGTGTCCTTGCTTGGTGAAGGCAGGTTTAAGTGTGTTAAGTGTGTAGGACTTTCTCCTCTGAGCATATCCTGTGGTATCTGAGTGCCCCAGGGATTATGTGTTAAACTACACCTTTAACTTTAGTCATCTTTCTTCATCAGAGCTCCTGCCTCAGAGCCCTTTGTACAGCCAGCTGCTCTGTTCTCTCCTACCTCCTGTACAGAGCGATTGAGGATTCTGGGTGTAACTGAACAGTTCATGATGGGCTGAGATCCCCAGAGGAGAAAGGAATTAAAAATGAATGCACTGACAGAGAGGAAATGGGTCAGAGCCACCACCATCCTCCCTCTCCTAGAACCTCTCCCTGTCACAGTAATGGAACCACCTTGGGGGAAGGGAAAAAACCTCTTTGATAATCCCACCAACACTAGTTCCTAAGTAGTCTTAGTCTTGGAGCTTCAAGCCCCCCAGGACTTTCCTCACAGTTATAGCCCCTCTCCAAAGATCCCTTTCTGGCAGACGCAATCTCTCTGGAGGGATCCCTCTCCTGTATAATTCTAGTGACTCCCCTGGACTCAAGGTTGGAGGAAGGGGTCTCTGAGGCTATTGGCCTTTCCAGTATCTATTTAGTAATAGAACAAGAGAAAACCAAGGGGGAGGGGAACAGCCCCATCCATCCCCTGCTGAAGACAGTGCAGAAAAAGCATCCGGGGGGGGGGGGTGGTACCACCTGTAGCCAGCAAAACACGCTCTTTGCTCGGGGGAACCCCCCTTTGTGCAGAAAGAAACCCCCAATTCCCCTCCCCCCAGTAGGGAGAGAGCAGGGTCACCAGTTCCGTCGCTGAGACTAAGAACTGAGCAGAGAACACTCTCTGGCTCGCCTCCTTCGCTTTACGGTGTCATTCCCAACCTCCAACAAGCAAACCCAACACGCCCTGGTTAACACATCCCACATCAAGCACGTGTGTTCCAGACAGATGCCCGCTGCGCCCAGCTGTGCGTGGAACCGCTGCAGCCCATGCCGCGTGTTAGGCACGGGACCGATCCGGGCAGGCTGGGGAGGGGGGGTCTCACTGGACAGGCGAAGGGGTCCAAAACGAAGTCATGAAACCACACTCGGTCCTCCGATCCTCCCCCTCGCCCCCGCCAGGAGGAACGGCGGCTGCTGCGGAACAGAGCAACTGCTGCTATGGCCAGACATCAGCATTCAGTTGTTGACAAACAAAACCTCCTGAGGGTGTTTGCCATTTTACTCCGTCTTGGGTTACAGTTCTGTGCTCTGAGGGGCAGGGCCAGGTGGGAATTCGGGGGCGAGACAGCGAGAGCTGCTCTGCTGTGGCTGGGTTAGCAATTTACAGGAATAAATAGAATTGGGGCGGGGTGGGATCATAAAGACTCTTGGAGTAGGGCTGGGAAAAGCTGGGGTTTGGGCGTTCTCCTGCCCAGCCCGAAGGAGCTTGCCCTGCACACGTTTTGTTGTGCTGCGAGACACTAGCTTTTTGGTAGGGAAAGTGGGAGTCTCCTGGTCCCACCCATACCCCAATGTAGCCACGTGGCTGCCCCGTCAATAAACTTTGTTTCCCTGCTTGGCCAGGCTGTTTAGTGCACTGAAAGTCGTTTGTAGACTTTCCTGGGTTTAAATGTGCTTATTGGGACCAAGAAGACAATTAGAGGTCGTGGGCAAGGAAGCCACACTGTTAAGAGGGAAAGAAGAAAAAGAAAAAAAGCAGACGACAAAGGAAGAGAGAATGTGTAATCTTCACACTACAGCAAACCTGTCATTGCCCGTGTGGGCAGAAATGGTTAGTCTAGAAAATTAGGCTAAAACCCAGGTAGTTTGGTAATTGACTTGCAAAGCTGAGAAGCGGGTGTTTTATTGTAGGTCAGTCAATTCGATAGCAGAAGGCAACCTTTAGAGATGAATTTATACCTGGTGCAAAGTGGTTTGTAATTCACCTTTTTTTTTTTTTTTTTTTTTACAAACTCTTTAGCGTTCAGCAGACCTCTGAGAGTTTGTCTTCTAAGCATGAGCTCAGCGGGGAAGGGGGGGCAGGGGGGAGTTATGAAATTGCAACGTGTCTCAAACGCTCCAACTGATTCAACTTCCCTGCATCCCCCTCTGGCAGAAAAACAGTGAACCCAAAGCAGCCCTTCTGGTCTCTTGTTCTCTGAACTATGAAGCTGATCAGAGATAAATTAAATCTGTAGCATCAGGAATTAGATGAAGTCATTTTTCTCTTTACTGGCGTTAGATTAAAGAACAGCTACACATGTAGAATGACGAGCGAGGTGAATAATGTAATTAACCGAGTGTAATGATACTGCTCGGAAAGGGAGAGAGGATTATGACATGATTTGATGTCAGCAATGTACAATGTTATAGACATGATTTCGGATTCGGTACTAACGAGTTATGTCTGACACAGGAAACTTTAAATACAATTAACTATTCCGACTTTGATTCGAATGGATTCAATCAACGCTCTTTTCGGTTTCAAGTGTAGACATGAAAGGAGCATTATTTTTTGAGCGGAGAGAATTCAATTTGCAGCAACTCTTTTTTAAAAAAAAACCTTTTCATTACTAATCTTTTCAAAATGTCTGCTTGTTGGAGCAGCATTTGGGATTTCAAGGAAAGCTACAAAGAGAGAGAAAGACACCCAGAGATTCATACACTATTGGATAGGAAGAGACAAAGAAATGAGAGGAGAGGGGGGGGAAACCCCACTATGTAACTTGTAGCCAGCCCGAGAATAATGGAGATCAAGTGCTTTTTAAAATATATATATATATATATATTTATTTTTAATTACCCTTCCACGTTACATTTCCCCCGTCTCCCGGGAAGAGAAACGGCTGATTGAAGTTTTGTGCTGGTCTAATTGTGATGTGAGGGTTGTATTTGGAGCTCTGGGCACGTATAGCTGGAATGCGAAGGAGGCTGGGCTGAGAGCGAGCGAGCGAGATCCAGCTACGCCTTTCTCTCAGCTCCTGAAGCCTAGGGGAGTTATCGTTTCAGGGTTTGGAAGAAGAGGGGTAAAAACAGGAAAGGACAAGTGGGAAGGCTAATCAACCCCCTCCCCAGCCCTCCCTGCTCCTCCGAGCAGAGCAGGGTCACTCGCATTTGTAGACGCTGGGGGAAAGAGGATATAGGAAGACGAAGCGCTTGCCCCCCAGTTTCCCGTCAGCATCCCGGGCAAGAGGCACAGGAGCTGTTCTTCAGCACCGCGGAGAAATCGGTGCAGGGGAGCTGTCCAGATCAGCACCACCACGTTAATGCAGTAGGTGGGAAAGGAACTAACAAGGGAAGAGAGACAGAGGCAGCAAATCCTGCAGCAAGGCACCGGTTCCCTTCTTTTCAGAAGCTTTGCCAAGAGGAGGAGGGAAATCCGTCTCGAGTCTCTGGGAGAAACCCCCCCTCCCTTGCCCACTTTACCAACAACAACAACTGCTGCTGCTGCTGTGGGGAAAGCCATGGAAGGCAAGACCTCAGCACCTGTGCCGCTGAAATCAAGGGCTCACAGTATATTGGGAAGTCTGGTTTGGTGGTAGGAAAAAAGAAAGGACGAAAAGGAAGGAAGAATTTGAACCCCCCCAAAAAGCCAACCCCCCAAATCCCAGGAAGATCACCGAGAACAAAAAGGATTTTCATGGCGCAGGCTGCAGAGCTAAGCAAGACGCCTGAAGGTTGCATCTCTGCTCTTACAATCTCTAACTGTCTAGGTCCAGAGAATGAGAGATTGTGCTGAGGATGCCGCTGCTCCCCTGTTCACTGTGGAAGCCATCTCCAAATTAGCCATTACATATGGAAACTGGAGACCAGAATTTTAGAAAAAGGGATTAAGGCATCTCATTTTGGGGGGGGTTCTCGCTTTAGTCTTTTTTGTTCTTTTCTTTTGCTTTTCTTTTTCTTTCTTTTTTATATTGCAACCGGAACGTTTCTGATTTAAAAGGCAAGCCTCTTCCCGTGTGGTCTTTATAATTTACACTGTTTTCCGTGGGCTTTCTTACCTCCCTTTTTGATATCTCTCTCTCTATATATACACCCATTATATTAGTAGTGGAATTATTATTTTATTAACACATACACCCCAAGAATCAGAAGGCGGTTGGGTATTTGTATAATGAAGAATTATGGGGCTCTTTGACAGAGGTGTTCAGATGCTTTTAACCACCGTTGGTGCTTTCGCTGCCTTCAGCCTGATGACCATAGCTGTGGGGACCGACTACTGGCTTTACTCCAGAGGGGTTTGCAAGACTAAAAGTGTCAGTGAGAACGAAACCAGCAAAAAGAACGAGGAAGTCATGACCCATTCTGGATTATGGAGAACCTGCTGCCTGGAAGGTATTTGATTCCGGATCTCCTCACCCCTCCCCAAAATAAATCTCTCCACATTCCACCATTTTCTCACTTCCACCATGGAACAAGGGTGGTTGGGTTAGTTGCTGAGGAAAGAAAAGGCAATAAGAGGGGTAAAATATGCTTTCTAATATGTTCCTTTATCCTTTCCTTTTTTCCCCTTCCAAAAAACCCCCTCCTAATTGGAGTAATCTATGCATTGTGTAAACATCCAGAGACCCAGTTAAAAGCAATTGTGTGATCCGCCTCTTTCCGGATCATTATTGCCTGGGAAAGCAAGCGAAATGCTACATAACTGGTGCACGGTTGGCTATAATAACAGAGTAAAATAATTGCTCTCCTTTGCAAATTGCTTTGATGATCATAAGTCTGGAAACTGAGAAAAACGGCAAAACACTTCATATGTAAATATCAAGTTCCCTTTATGGGGGGGAACACACCTAACCCCCAATCTTGTTCTGTCTAAGCAGCCTTATTTGGAAAATCCGAATGATTCCAGTCAGCTCAAGCAGAGTTCAAGAGCATTTCGTAATGTCTCTGAGCAACCACACGCTGCTGGGGTGGGTTTGTTTTTGCGGGTTCCCCCACCCCTTCTGAGTGTTTGTTCTCTTTAAAGGGTTACTGCAAAGTCTAAAAATAAATAAGTCTTTGAACAGAAAACCAGCGTAGGTATAATGTGGTGAAACTGAGCAGCAACTCAGCTCCCACCTACAGTGACATGTCTGATGGCCACTGGAGAACCAGCGATGCAGCCAGCCACTGGACTCAGACGTTGGGGGGAGAGAGGGCCGGCAATTTGCTTTTAATTCTGTGTTGTTTAGTATTGCTATTGCTGTATGTGTGCATGGGGTGGTGGTGGGGGTCTTCAAATCACGTCCTGGAAGGAGAGGGCACGGATGCAAATGTCTGGTTTATGGAGACACACACACACACACAGCATTTCCGCGGATCGTAAAATCGGTGTTCAAGACGAGACTCTAAGCAGGAGGGTCGATTGGGGGTGGGGTGGGGACATTCACAGATAATGTGCATGTATGTCCATGTCTCCATGGGTCCACCTTAACCGAATTAGCCTTGATCGCTCTGATGAGGAGGAACGGGAAGTGGATACCGCAGAATTGGTTTTCTAAAACCAGCCCTGGAGGTTTGGGGGTGGGGTGGAGGCGGGGAGGGAATAAACTGTGTTCTGTCCTAACGTCTCTCACCAAAGCAGGCTGTTTGGAAATGGTTGTGGTCCGGGAAGAAGCGCGAATTGTCCCCCCACCCCACCCCACCCCCTCCTCCCCAGTTCTTGGTGCAAACGGTTGAGTGATGGCTGAACATGTTTTGAATAGCTAAGTGACTTCATTGAGCGATGGTCTGTTTGACGCATACTGCATTTGGTGCCCTTTCTCTATCCAAACCGCTGCCTTTTTCACATATTCTGCAGAGGAGCTCTCCGCTGAATACTCGATGCTAGCTCCAAGCCAGAAAATCAATATCAGTAAATTAAGCGGGGAGGTTTTAAACACACACCTTCCACACACAAAAACCAACCCCACCACCCCAGCATGAAGAGCCTCTCAGGCAGCTTTCAGCCGACTCGGGGAACGAGACAGCGACTTCATTAAACATTGATAAGAGCCCTTCATGGGAAAAGCAAAGCAAAGCGAAATGAGTAGGGGAGCTTTGGGGGCAAACAGCCTCTCGGTGAGCTGTGTCCCTAGGCTTGGAGACCTAGCGGGGAGATGAAGGCGAGAGATAAGAGGGGGGAAAGGACATTAATGTAGGGAATATTGTGCATTCCGATTATGTGTCTACCCACAGGCACGTAGCTATGGCTACAATGGGGCGGCGGGGGGGGGGGGAGAGGTTGCATTCCTTCTCCCCCACATTGGACCGGCCCCTAAAGGCACAGGGACTGACATGGCCTCAGCTGGGACCACCCCTAGATTCCAAGCGCTGGAATATTTACATTAAAAGGTCAGAATTGCCCCCCTCTAGCGTAACCAGAGCTGCGGCTATTAGGGGCTTTGTCTTGTATAAGCAACTAACCCCCACCCGGAAAAGCGTCCCGATTTTTCACACTTGCTATCCGGTCCCCCTCCCCCAAGGAGCCATCAGCCCCTTGCACTCCCTTGCTAACGCGCTCCGGGGCTCTCTCCCTCGCTCCGGGAATGAGCTCCAAGGGTTGGGAATAGCAGCCCTGAGATGCAGACAGACAGCTGACTTGCCCCTGCAGGACCCTCTCCCCCTCAGCCTGCTCTGGAAGGGCTCAGCGCCCCCGCAATACCCAGCTCCCCCCTCCCACCCCCCTTTGTTTAATTGCTCTGCCGCCAAGCCGTGTGAACCTTCCGCGGGAGATGAGGCTTCCCATCCCACTACGGGGGAATGCGGAGGCAAGAGGGAGGAGGGTGGAGGGCACAGCTACTGCTCTGCTGCTAATTAACTAGCCCAGCTGCTAAAATCGGCCTCTCCCGAGCAGCAAGGCCAGGTAGAGTTTGCACTAAAACTTTGACGGTGGGCTGGTGAAGGAGTTTTCGCGTGGCAGCACAGCTTGCTGGCCAAGGGTGTGTGCAAGGGGGGGATTTTAGGGCATTAACACTAAGCGGGATTGGCCTTTGTTGCTGGGACAAGTCAGCATTGCCTCATGCTTCCCTGGCACGGGCCTTCCCAGCAGGGATTTCTGTGGGGTTGGATTTCTTTTCATTCCCCTTCCCTAGCTGACCATATTTCAAATCTCTTTGTCAACCTGCTGTCTAATGGTTGCAAATGAAAAGCAACTTTGTGTTTGCATCTCATCTCTCTGGGGTTTTTATTAGTGCGTTTGGCTTCCCTCCCTCCCCCCAGTCCTTTCTGGAGAGAGAATCAGAAACACTTATCTCAGGCACCCTATTTGAAAGCTGGCTGCTTGGGGGCCAGGACCTGTTCCTCCCTTCCCCATAGAGTTCACCAGTGGCCTGTCACCTGGAAGGACAGAAGGCTGAAATCTCACCTGGGGGCTCGGCTAGATGACCCCCTTGCAGTCCCTTCTAACCTCATGATTCTGTGAAGTGCACAATGAGTGGAAATGGCAAAGAGGGCCCTCCACCTGAAATCCCCCACGTCTGCAGGGTGGCGATAGGTTGGAGTTTTTCCATCAACTTCAGTGGGCTTTGGGTCAGGCCTGTGAGGTGAGGAGGGGCCATTGGTGTGTGAGAAGCTATACTGCTGGAAAAGAACTGAGGAAGTAGTCAATGTTTGTTCTCGGCCTATTGGTAGGAAGACACTGTCCAGGCCACTAGCATGGGGGGTTGCCTTGGTCCTCCAAGGACTCAGTGAAATCTGGGCTGGTGCTGGAGAGTGGTGGATGAGTAATGTAGTAATCATTTGAAATTGGGTTTTTCTTTTAGAAATATTTTTGTAGTTATTTACCTTTATATAGGCCAGGTGTGGCTGGGCACCCTGATAGATGCCTCTATTCAGGGTTCCTTCTGCTTCACCAATCAGTCTCAGTTATCACCTAGAGCTCTCTCCTTCCCTGGCCCCATCTATCTCTCAGGTACTTATCTGGCCCCAGTTACCATCCTGTCAGCCTCCATGTTTATTCTGCTTTTGGCTCTCTCCACCCATTCTGTTCCCTGCGGTGATCCACTTCCTCAGTCCCCCTCCTGCAGTAAGAGGGAAATTTAGTATCTCAGCCAAGATTTCCAAAAGTGATTAGTTATATGGGGGAAGGGGGAGCATGTTTTTCAGGGGCACTTTCTGAAAATCAGGTCCCTTTAAGGTGTCTCAAGTTAGGCACCAATACATTCAAGCACTCAAAGTCACTAGTCCCTTTTGGAAATCTGGACCCCCTGTTCCTTCTTTGTGAGGGTTCCACTTCTTTCAAACGGTAGCTTGGCTCCCCACAGTAGACTTCCAACCTTATACTGGAGGACCTTCTGTGCTGAAGTGAATAAGGATTCCAATCTCAATGCTCTTTCATGGCAGAGGGTCCTTTTCCCTCTTCCTCCAGCCCACCAATGAGCTCCAGTCCTACACTAGGGTAAGAGGAGAAATGTAGTCTCTGCTCATGTTAAGTACCAAACTAGCGATGTTTTCTGATCTGCCTCCAGGTACCTCTCTCTCATCGAGCTGCACTGTCTAAGCAATTTCTCATGTCACTCAAGAATCTTTGTGCCGTTTTTCTTAAAAGGGCAGAGACTGGCTCTTTTAATATAAAAACCGGCACTCTTTTTTAATTGCTCACCCACCCACCAAACAGCTCAGATCTGTAAACTCACTGCACCCATNCTTATGCATCCGAAGAAGTGGGCTGTAGTCCACGAAAGCTTATGCTCTAATAAATTTGTTAGTCTCTAAGGTGCCACAAGTACTCCTGTTCTTTTTTAAAAAAATTAGAGTTGTTCAGCTTAGAAAAGAGAGAACTGGGGGATATGATAGAGGCCTACAAAGTCCTGAATGATGTGGAAAAAGTGAATTGAGAAGTGTTATTTACCCTTTCACACAATACAAAAAACAGAGGTCACCTGATGAAATTAAGAGGTAGCAGGTTTAATACAAACCAGAGGAAGTACTTTTTAACACAACGCACAACTCACCTGTGGAACTCATCACCTTGGGATGTTGTGATAGCTAAAAGTATAACTGGATTCACAAAAGAACAAGATAAATACATGGGAAATAGGTTTATCAATGGCCATTCGCCAAGATGGTCAGCAATGTATCCCATGCTCGGACTGACCCTAAGCCTCTGATTATCAGAAGCCAGAAGTGGAAGATGGATGGATCATAATTGCCCTGTTCTGTGCAGTTCCCCTGAAGCTCTAGTACAGATACTGGGTAAGATGGACCCTGGTCTGACCCAGTCTGACAGCTCTTATGTTCTTAAATAGAAATGAACTGTATTTTGTATTTCTGTATTGTTATTGGCTCTGTCATGTCATTATTATTAGAAAAGGGACAGCTCTAAGAGGCTTTTTATACTGGAGAGGAGGGAGAAAATAGTCCAGTGAGAGAAGGCATGAGTGATGTGCGCAGGGTTAGACATCCCTGTAGATCTCACTGGTGTGAAGACAAATAATTGAATGGATGTTGGTGCAGAAAATAATTCCTGCCTAGAGACCCTTCCTGAGGAAAATTAATGAGCTGAGCTGTTTCTCTTTCCAGCTTGTTATATCTGAACAGTGCATAGGAGTTTAGTGCAATTTCAGCGTTCGTGAAAAGGAAGGGTTGACAGCAAAATAAAGCAGGGTGCAGGCAGACATTGGGTAAGCTTTCTCCACACAGTTCTGGCAACATACCTCATCCTTGACCTGCGTAGACCCCCTGTTGTTTCAGTCTCGCAGCTTTGTCATTGTATCTTGATCATGATCGGCCCCTCAATCTCCTGTTCTGGTCCTGGTCCCAGTACCGCCCCCCCCCAGCTCTGCCAATGCACTTCAGTTCAGCCCTGCAGAACTGCCTGTTACTCTAGTCCTTGGCTCACGCAGCTTTGCCAGTGCCCCCCAGTCCTGACTAGTAGTACCCCTGGCTACTCTACTCCTGGACCTCCTCTGAGCACATGTTGTAAGCAGCAACAAATTAACTCAGGGTCCTTGTACCTTCAAGGTCCAGGATCACAGGAGGCCTAGATGCAGTGCTTAGCCTGAATCAGAGCAGCAGGCGATGGCCCAGCGTATAGCTGATTGCTGCTGGCTTTCCACCTGCTAAGGGGAGGGAGGGTCTGGGCTGGCTGGCTGCTTCTTCATCGTGAAAAAGATCAAGGACTCAAAAGTGAGGGAAAGCTCACATTTCATTAGTGTGAGGGACAGCAGATAGGAAGTTTGCCTATGGAGCCCTGAAGCTTTGGTGGTTTTGGTCCTCCTCTAGACTTAATTCATTGCTGTCTGTAAATCATGGCAAGTTGTGCAGAGCTTTTATGATGTGGGTGAATATCCAACAGGCTGAGACCAGCAAACTCATTTCATTTGTGAGCTATGACAGGTTTAGTGCACATCTACAATGGTGAACGGCTGGGAACGGACTTCTAAATAGCTCCAAAAGAGCAAATATGAATCCTCCTACAGAGAGAGAGGGAGCAATGAGTTAATATTGTCCTGAAATGCACTAGGAATTGCCTTGTTGAAGGGAGTGGGTGGGAAATGTAGTGGGAGGGACACAAAGATGTAGTATGGCAGCAGTAACGCATAAAGAAATTACATGGGGGATACGATAAATGTTCTCTTTTCCAGGGAGACAGAGAGCTATTTCTGTTTGATGTTTTCATTTTAACCCATGCATTTCTCCGTGCACCCCTTTACCCATTCCAGTTTGGTATAGTCTAATCCAGAGTTCTTTAGTGGGGAGTGGGGACAGTAGGCAGGGGTGTTGGTGAGGTTTTACATCAGCACCATCCTATTCTAAAACAGAACCCAAAAGCAATGGTAAGCCTGGGAACAGGGAACCCTTCAGAATCTCCGATCACTGCCTCTGTTTTAAGAACAGATTCCCAACTGAACATGCCCTTTTCATCCCTGGGGGAAGCCATCACTCCTCCATTCTGTGCCATTTCTGCCCTCCAGATTGCGATAGTTGACAGGAACTGTGCTCCCGCACATCACCCATGAGGTCCTGCCCATTCCAAAGGGGTCACAGAAGAAAGTGTGTTTCGCTAGAGAATTCAGCTCCTGCCCACCCCTTTCCTTCCCCCAAACATTCAGCGATTTAGGGTGTGTCAGGGGGATCATAGAACTGACATTACAGAAAATTCACCTCAAAGTTAGGGGTTTTTCCTTGCGTATGTGACCTTACCTCTACATCTCTGTTCCCAGCTTTTTCCTCTCCCTCCATCTTTGATTCATTCTAGCCATCCCTATTTTATTTTGTTCTCGTTTCTCTCCATTGTTTTCCCTTTTTATTTTCTTTTTCATCTTCATCTCCCTTCTGTTCTTTCTTTCAAAAGCAGCTGTCCTTTCCCTTCGTTGCTTCTCTCATCTTCACTCCCGGTTCTCTGTTGTCCATCCCCCTTCCCCCTCTCTTGTTACATGATCTTGTCCTCTTGCTTTCCTTGCTCTGTTCTTCATCCCCTTTGCTCCTGCATTTTCCTCTTTCTGTCCTCTCTCCTCTCCTCTATTCCATTATCCCCCATCTCTGGCTCTTTTCTATCTCTCCTCACTGAAGGATCCCAACCCTTTTGAAATCTGTTCCTCCTTTTCCACTTCTGAATTGTCCTAGCTCCCCCCAGCTTTATAAACTGTCTCTTTTTTCCCTCTCCCCTCCCTCTTCCTTTCACCCTCATCAGCTCTTGCTATCCTCCCTTCCTCCACTAAGGAATTTGACAGCTGTTGCTGTTGTGAAGGGGAAGCCAGAGTCCACACTTTCCTGCCCTCCTTCCCCCACTGCCTCCTCTTCTTCCCTCAGGGGGAATGCTGCCGCCACTGGGGCTGTCTGAGACATGAGTCCCCCCTTCTGCTCTCTTCTGATAGTTGCCTGCAGTTGAGCCAGTTCCTCCACTTTGCTGCCTCCAGCCCTTTGTGACTGGAGGCCTCATTGGCAGCTCGGCAGAGGATCGGGCTCAGCTGCAGGCAGCCAGCCAGTGGGCCAGAAGGAGCTCACGGCAGCCTTCCGACATGAATTAGTCCAGGGTCCTACCAAAAAATAAAGGGTGCTGTGGCCACAGCCCTGGGCAACTGTTGTGCTGTGACTAATCTGTGACTGTCAGGGAGAAGTGCCATGGCAAACATTCATTCCCGGCAATCTGTTTATATTGGGGAGGTTTTCTTTGCAAGAAAGGAAATGAAAGCTGAGATTAGCACTGACATTTAAAGGATTTGGGGGCAGGGGCATAGGGTGACTAGATGTCCTGATTTTATAGGGACAGTCCCGATATTTGGGACTTTTTCTTATATAGGCTCCTATTACCCACCCATCCAAGTCCCGATTTTTCACATTTGCTGTCTGGTCACCCTACAGGGGCAATGCCTGCAGGCTGCTGCTTGAGCCCCAAATGAATAGCTAGATGAAAGGACAACGTGATGACAAATGAAATTCAGTGAGGATAAATGCAAAGCAATGCACATTTTGGGGGGAAAGAAACAGGACCACTCGTACACCTTTACAGTGTTCTAAATTAACAGCATCAGCTCAGGAAAGGGACTGGGTAGTCATGGTAGATAGCTCAGTGAAAACCTCTGCTCAGTGCGCAGTTGCAGGCAAAAAAAGCAAACAAGATGTTAAGATGCATAAAGTACAGGATGGAGAATAATATGGAAATGATAATGCTTTTATGTAAATCAATGGGGCAGCCTTCTCTGGAATATTGTGCAGTGCTGGTCACCTCATCTCACTAAGGTTATTGCAGAACTAGACGGGATTTAAAGAAGGGTGACAAATATTATTAGGGGCATGAAAAAAACTCCCATATGAAGAGAGTTTGAAAAGATTGGGATTGTTCACCTTAGAAAGGAGATGGATGAGAGGGGATATGATTAAAGTACATGAAATAATGATTTGTCTAGATAAGGTAGGTCGGGAGCGTCTGTTCTCCCTGTTGTGACACAACGAGGGACCATGCAATGAAATTGAAAGGTAGCAAAATGAAAATAGATAACAGGAAATACTTTTTCACTCAGTGTGTAATTAGACTGTGGAACTCACTGCCACAGGAAGTTGTTGAAGAACTTGTACGATTCAATGAGTGAATGGACATTAATGCGGATAACGGGAATATCCAGAGTTGTCATAATTAATTATGATAATCATTTTCCACGGGGTCTAAAACCTCTTGCTTCAAGTCTTAAGCCAATCTCTCACTGTTGGAAACTAGAATGAGGTCTTTATGAGGAGAGATTATGCCACATTTTCTTGCCGTGATGTTCTTACACCTTCCTCTGAAGCATTGGTGCTGCTCGCTGTCAGAGACAGGATACTAGACTAAGTGGGCCACAGGTCTATTTCAGTCTGGAAATTCCTATGTTTCTAAATGCTAGCCCTGCTCAATTGCACCCATAGGCTTTGAAGTAGCCTGTGTTTCTGCTGCTGTCAATGATTGCCCTAATTTCACAAACTGATAGTGAGACTAGGTCATTTTTATCATATTTCCCTGGGTAGGATCCAGGGATCGAGGGCAATTGAGAGTATATGGAATTAAGGCGAGTCTTTTCCTTGGTACCCTATTGAATAAAATGAGTAGTCAGCAACGAAGATGCTAGATATGTGCAAAGAATTATTCCTATCAGACTCCTGGCTGCAAGAGAAAGCAGTAGGCTTTGGGCCTCTTTGATGCCATCATGACTGAACTAGAAATGAGGTTGTCTCCTTTCTCTTGCCTCAGTGAGAATGATTACTGAACTGGCATTCGATGCCGTACAATGCCATACTGTTTTCATACCCAACAGCAAAGGGCCTGATTCTCCTCTCACTTATCCTGAAGTAACTCTGGAGTAACGCCACTGAATTTAGTGGAGTTGTATTGCTTTTTACACCAGATGCAAGTGGCAGGAGAATCAGGCTCATACAATGCAGTACTTGTGTTTAGTGAGTGAAACGGGGATCTCCGCCACTGTCTTTCTGTGCCCTTCCCTTTCCAGCACACCTTAGGGACCCAGAGCTAAATTCGATGCGGGTGTAAGTGGCTGCAACACCAGTAAAGTCAATGGAGTTGCACAGCCCCTTATACCAGCAGTAAATTGGACTCCCACTACCACTTTCTGGGAGCTACTTCTATTTTTATGCCCATCACCCTGTCTAGAGAATTCAGAAGGAAACTAGAACAAACTGGCTTCTCTCAGGCGCAGATTCCTTTACTAGATCAGCAGCTTGATTTTGAGAATATGCAAAATGGCAGATGGGACAGTCTGGCTTTGAGTCTCTGACCACGAACGCTCCACCATTCTGTCTGTCTCCTTCCTTCCTTTGGAGCCTTCTGTGTTTCATTCTCCTTTCTTCACTGCCATCCCTCCCCATCTCCTGTTACACTCTTTCTCTTAAGAGCACAGTCTCCTCTCATTTTCCACCCCATGCACACAGAGCCCTCACAAGGCACGTGTTTTCACAACAGGGCCCGGCTTAGGAGAGGCAGGAGTCAGAATCAGTAGAATATGCTGACTGAAGTTCATACCCCAGCCCCCCACCAAATCTGTAAGCAAATACCCCTCAGAAGCGTTATGGGCTTTATCCTGAACCTCACAACCCTGAGGCCGTATACTGATACCTGCCAGCTTTTCAAAACACAAAATGAGGATGATCTGTGGACTGCGGTATCCAAAAGGGGTCAGATTTGGGCCCACAGTGTCACCTCTTTCCTGTCCAAAGCTAGGGATTTGTTTGTTTTTGCTAGAAGCAGCCAAACCACCAATAAATCAAAGATTCAAAATGTTGTATAAAGCAAACACTCTGTCAAATAAAAAAATAACACTAGCTGGCTACCTCCCCTGGATGGTTTTTTCCTTTCATTTTTCTCTTCCCATTCCTCACTTTCTCTTCTCCATACCCATGTGCCTTTTTTCAGTGTCTGTGTTTCCTTCCTACCAATTTGTCTCCACATTTTCGTTCTTCCTAAACTTGCTCTTTCTCAGAGACCCTTTCTCTTTCTAAGGCCTTGTTTGCGCTTGTAGCAGTTTAGCTGCACTGGGATTGATCACAGTTTAACTGTGAATGTAGACAAGGACACACCCTGAGCAGCACCAGTTCAGCTAAACCAGGGGTAAACCACAGCTTGCTAAGCCCAGTGCAGCTAAATCAATTGCTGAGACCCAGCGGTTGAAACGGGATATCTCCGACTGAAGACAGTGCCTAAGACTTGTTCTTTTCTGAATCAACTTTTCTCTACTCCCACCACCACAACCACCAATCCACAACTCATTTAAATTTAACTGTTTGTTCTCTCTGTCCCACTCTCTCCCCCCCATCTCTGATACATACCCTCCCACACACACACACAACTTTGGTCCTCTTGACCCAACATTTCTAACCCTTTGGTCCTTTTAGGGTGGGGGTCAGAGCTAGGTCCTGTTCACCCTCCAAATGCAGCTGATTAGAATGAGTGGGTGACAGCGTGTATTTGGGGGGGGAGTCCTCTTCCAAAATGCAAATGAGTTGACTGCCCTGCTATTAAGGTGGAGGGTTTGGGGGCTGAGGATTGCCCTCATTTCTTAGTGCACACGCCCCCCAAGAACTGCACCCAGCATGGGTGGGTTCTAAGAAGTCAGTCAGAAATAATTACCGCTGCTTCATTTAGATCCCGAGCATTACCTTTTCCCTTAGTCCAAGGAGAAACTGTTTGGGCATTAGTACCGTCATGGCTTTTTGAAGGTCAATAGCAGAGGGAGGGTGGGAGACATTTTTTCTCCATGCTTATTTCTGAGTGGGAGAGTGAATGAACTGTGATAAATGTTCAGCCGGGTTCTGTACATCGCCAGAGCTGCGTGGGAAGGTGGCAGGGAAAAGAGAGGCAGTCGTCTTCTACGGGCAGCTGCCTCTGTCCCTTAAGGTGTCACCAACACCAGCTCAAAGACAGTGTTGGAATGGGGATGCTGGAGGTCAGGGGATCTCGGCAAAAAGAATGTATAAATAATGGTCCCCCTGGGCAAAGAGAGAGAGAAAAGGGGGAAAGAAGAAGGGGCGGCAGAACTGGAAGAAGCTAGGGACAGGAGGAGTGGTTTAGAGAGAGGATATATTGTAATGGGAAGTGGCTAAAACAGCCTGGCAGTGCCTCATTAGATGACAGCCCCCTTAAAAGGCAGATGCAATGGTGGGACTGGAAGGTTCCCTTGCCTTTGGGAAGTGACTTTGGCTCTCAGAAGAAACAGCTAAGTCAGGGGTGTGAGGCAAGGATTGTACCTGAGGCTCAGCCCACAGGGATGTGGAGAGGAAGCAGCTGAGTGAGGGAAAGACCCCCTCCCCCCCCCAAAAAAAAAACTGTTCTGGAAACACAGCCTGAGAAAGGGGGAAATTCAGGAGAGACCAAGGGGCTCTGGCCACAGGACCGTCCCAGTCATGTCACCTCCTGTCTTTGATGCACCCCAGCCTATTCCAGCCAGCTGCAGAAGACCCTAGTGCTTCTGAGGAAACAGCACAGCTTGGCACAGAAGTACCTGTCCAGTGGCCCTCCTGTATCTGCACAATTAGCCCAAGGGAGCCAGGCATAGGGCACTTGCGAGGTAGGCCCCAAACTGTCAGAGATGGAGAGATGTACCTCTTCCCGCAACAACCTACTAGAGCCGGCCACTTGCATGTCTGCCAGACACGACAGGGTTTAACAGCATCCCAGTCCCCCAAGTCCCCCTCTTGCTCTGCCAGTGTCTTCCGGAGAGGGAAGCATTTATCCCTTTAAATGAAGAGGAATTTCACAGGCCAGATCAGTGAGAGTTCAGAGTAAAGACTGTGATTAAACTGAGGGAAGGCAAAGACAGCGAGGGTGTGTGTCTGGGAGATCAAGGGCTCAGGATCATGTAATAGATCCGTGTGGGATTTGAAGATTAGAGAAGCTGAAAGAAGGGCCATTTGTTCTATCTACCAGGGGTATTGCTATGGCCTCCTTCTGTAGTATCTGACCACCTCACAGCTCTTAATGGATTTCTCCTCACAACAGCCCTGTGAGGTAGGGCAATGCTATTAGCCCCATTTTACAGATGGAGAACTGAGGCACAGGGAGACTGAATGACATGTCCAAGGTCACCCAGGAAGTCGGTGGTGGAGCAGGGACTTAAACTCAGGGCTTCTAAGTCATAGCCTCATGCCCTGACCGTTGCACCCTCCCCGTTCTACTGTATGAACTGCCACTTTGTTCGTGTAGCAACAGGAATATGTGATTGTGGAAGGACAGACATGGTTTTCCAGGAGTTAATCTCAGGAGCTGGAGTGAGATCACAGGACAGGTGTGTTTCTTTGTGCAGCGTGATTATAAGTAGGTGCACATGACAAGGACAGCAAGGGGAGAAAGTTACGAGAGAACCAAAACTTCCGAGAACACTGTGTGTATGGAGAAGCAAGCCCAGACATGGAGAGAGTTTCCCCCAACTCCCCACCCACTGA
Organism: Trachemys scripta elegans; assembly: GCF_013100865.1. Taxonomy (NCBI): domain Eukaryota; kingdom Metazoa; phylum Chordata; order Testudines; family Emydidae; genus Trachemys; species Trachemys scripta. Next base: position 92,722,222 of record NC_048298.1, read on the forward strand.
GTAGATCAGACTTTTCTAGAGCTGGATTGGCTGAAACAGCAGGGGGAAACCTTGGCAGAGTGATGGTCCCTTTAGGAGGCAGGTGGCATAATGGGACAGGAAGACACCATGATCAGAGAGAAACAATGGGAAGGAGGCTGTGCCCCAGGTCCAGTTCACTGTGGGAGAGAGGAGAGGCACTTCATTTAGACACATAAAACATGCCCAAGGCAGCAGGATCTACCCTCTTACTGGAGTCTGCCATGGGCAAGGAGATTTTGGAGATTGTGCTCTAATGGGTGGGGCTGTCATTGCCCCTAGGTGCCTGTTACAAGAACAGGAAAGACCAGAGAGTGGCGGGGAGGAAAAGTAAATCACAGGAGTTGAAGTTAAAATATTTAGGTCCTACCTTTTTCCTAGAGGACATTTACCAGACACATCCCCAGCCTCAGAACCTGGAGTATAAAGCGGCAAACTCTTTATTTCTCATCCCTTCCCTTTTGTAAAGGAGAAATAGTCCAAGTGGGGAGGGAGAGTGTGAAGGGAGAGGAAAGAGAGGAGATCGGAGTGGAGCAGACAGGGAAATGGGGGGCAGGGACTTCTGCAGGAATCATAGATTCCAAGGCCAGAAGGGACCCCTTAGATCATTTAGTCTGACTTCCTGTATAACGCAGGCCATAGAACTGCCCCCAAATCATTCCTTTTGCATACATGTCCATGTAAGCAAACTTCATACAAACATAGCCACCTCTTGCCTGGGCTCTCCCCTGATTCGTTCTGGTATCATTCTGTATAGTTTTGTGCTGGGAGACTGGGATGTAACTTCAGTGGCAGCTACTTAGGACTTTGATCATGCAGTGTCAATTAAACAGGGGAAGCAAAGCTTGATGTTCCCCTTCATGTGCTGCTCCTTAAGGACCAGAGGGCTCATTATTATGATTATAGTATCATTATTATTGCTATTTTTATCTCTATTGCAGCATGCCCCAAACGCGGTCGGCACACCTTTGTACTAGGTGTTGTACAAACATACAGAGAGACATGGACCCTACCCCAAAGAGGTTACAATCTAAGATGACAAGCACCATACCACAGGTGTCAAAGCAGGATACAACCAACATATGTACAACTCTGATAGACACCATATACATATTTATATACACTGTTGTTTTCTACATCAATAAAAAGAGTATTTCAACAACAACTGACTACCCCTCTTCCTGTGGGGTAGTGGAGAACGAGATGCAGAATCTTTTCCTACCTTAAATCTGAGAAAATAATCATAGGTCACTAGTTACTCTCTGATCCCTTTCCCAAGATTGATTGTGCTTAAAGTTGTTCCCATTTGACAGCTGTTTGGTGCCCTGTGTGAAATGAATTGACAGATCTCATTTTAGTTCCTAATGGACAGGTCTCTTAGTGAGGAGCCTAAGAGGGAGCTGAGCGCTTTTGAAAATCTGTCCCCACTTGTGAGTGCTGAGCTCTTGGAAAATTGGGCCCCATGGGATGTTAATCCACCATCACAACTGGATCTCTCATTTGCCGTCTCAGCAGAGAGAGGCCAAGGACTGAATGAGCCATAGAGCCCGGCTCCCATATCGCCTCTAGACATTGTCCCTCCAGGTCAGGGCCGAGGGTCTTTGGAGAGGCAGCGCTGCAGTGCTGCTGCCCGGGCTGTTGCTGCTCTGGGGATAAATTGAGAACTGCAGTCTCTAGGGCTGTCAATACAGCACGATTGACCTGTGTAAACTCATTCCGTTTATGAAAACTAAACAGCGCAGGAGTTACTGGCAAAGAAATGCTTTTCTGTGAAAAGAAACAAAACTCTGAGCCGGACACAGCCGCCTGTTCAGCTGTTCACGACATCGGTTATTCTGGGTCTCCTTGCTCATTCTCATTCAGCATGCTGGATCTGCCGTGGCTCTTCATGCCACGGCACTGACATCATTGTTTCCTTGAGGAAAGGGTGGAATTAGACTCATGAGCCAGTTGGCCCCTCTCCAGTGATAAATCCAGGGAAGGGGCTCAAAGAGAGGTAACCCCCAGGGCGAACCCCTCATGGAGATGCCACCACATCGTTCCATCAGGGAGGGTGCTGCACTCACCCAGAGAATGGGCCATGGGTTCCAGCCTGGCTCTTCCTCTGGACTTGGCGTGAGGAACTGGGCCCCCACTGCAGTAGCTTTTCCCAAGTAATGTACTCATCAGAAATACTAAAAATAGGTGGCAATGGAGTATCAGGTCGGCCATTTGGAAGGAACAGTGAAGGGCACTGCTTGTGTTTTATGAACTGAACTATAAAGTGAGAATGTCTTGGTTGGTAATCATTGGGAGAGTGATAAACACTTGATAGGTGATCAACAGGGAACTTTGCCTTCAATGTTGTGACTTTTTCTAGCTGCCAACACTCCCTGGAGCGACCCTTGATCTTCCACTTGTGACAGGATGGGACCTCCTGTTCTTTTCAGGACCTAATTTAAGAATATTGTAATATCTCCTTTTCCCAGACTACTGATTTGCGGTGCCTGGGTCACTCATCAACTTTTCATGAGTTACTGGCTGAGGCCACACTAACCTAGGTCTTAAGAACTGGGTTGTGTATATATAGGAGAAGAGGGCGAGATCAAAGAAGAGTTGGTTCAGATATGTGTGGGGGTGTATGAGAATGAGGGAGGGAGTTCAGGTGTGTGGCAGGGAGAGGATAATGGGGAAATTAAGATTAGAGCACATAGGAGCAGGAATGATGGGGGATTAGGATTGGGTTAAAGAAAGCACAAGGGCAGAAAATGGGCAAGACCATGGGGATAAAGGGAGGTTTAGGTTATATGTGAGAGGACGGATGAGCAGAGTATTGTGGCATGGAAGGGAAGGTAGCAGAATTTGAGAAAGGAGTGTCAGGAGAGGCTGGAGGAGGAGTAACTAGATCAGGTGTACGGGTTGGAATTGTGGGATTGAGATAGGTTTGTTCACAACAGATCCCGTTAGTTTGCTGAGTCCCTTCACCATATGGACTCTGGTCTAGTAGAGATGCACTTGATCCAGGACCAAAAAGGAGGAGCAGAAATGGCTTTAAGATACCTTTATGTTCCTCTGATCCCGAAGTTGGCTGGGGGGTAACGTAGCTGCCTCTGGGCACCAAGGAACCATTCTGGTGGCCAGGGGATCATTGTTTTTCCCTTTTCCTTGACCATCTCCTCTGCAGTGGGGAGTGGCACAGGGAGCTGCTAGGATGGCTTATGCCATTTAGGGATTCCCCCATACTGGAGGAATCCTCAGGTTGCAAGTTATACAAGTTTTATGGCTGCTTTGTGCCACCAAGTGGCCCAGAGCAACTGGAGTGAACCAGAGGATTTGGCCCTAAATTTGAGTATTAGCTGGTTTACGTTAATATCTGTGGGATTCTAATGGGGGGGTTGCCAAATTGTCTCATGACAATTTTTGAGTGTCTGTCCTATGTTCTGCAGAACATTATAAAGAATGTCCCTATAACCTCACACTACACTGTTACAACTGTTGTCTTATCAGACAGCCCTCTTAAAAGTGTCAACTTAAATTGTAACTGAAACACCCAACCTGTAGTCAGCCAGTCCAGTTGCTGGATGATAGAACATTAATATCCTGATTAAAAAAAAATCAAGGAAACTAGGAAAAAGCTATTTTCTAATAAAACTGCAGCCCACCAAAGAGCAGCCAATCTACCAAGAATGATATGCTCATACACCAGGGTGATGAGTGCAGTGGAAAAATGTAAATGGGTTGACAGAAAATGCTACAATAAAATAGAGATTATTTAATTACACTTTGGTGGATTAGCTGCTCTCTAATAGGCTGAATCACTTAATGGGTGTCTTCCAGAAGCCAATCACAGAGGGACAGTTCAATAAAGCTATAGTGAGCAACACTCTGCTGCGTCATTCAGCATCCTCTGGTGAGAATGATTAACTCTGTATCATAGGCAATAATCGTTGTCACGGGGTCATTCTAATGGGTCACGCTGGGTTATACTGGTAATTTTGCCCTGATTATATCAGGTACTGTTGTGTCATGTCTTGGTTTATGCTGGGTCATTTGGTCATGCTAGGTTATCTAGATGGTCTATTCATATTCCCCTGAGATACTACTTCTTCAGGGTTGAACTGAAAATGTCAGGAATTTTGTTGGACTATCTCAAGGGGATAATGATAATGGTATGTTGTGTAGCATGTCTAGCTCAAACCGGTTGCTGCTTCCTACCCTGGATGCGGTAGCTTTTCAGGGATGTGTGGCCCCATGTGTCTGTTGCATACCCTTACAAATGTGCATTTACCTCATTTAATCGTTTAAATAGCTGCAGTAATTCTCCATTGTACGTATAGCGAATCCTATCAGTACTCTAAAAATGATAAATGTAGGAAACAGCATGGTCCTAAGCGCATCCGCTGTGTGTGCATCGCACACATGAAGATGATATCCATGTGATAAATTATGTAGCTGTGTGCTGACTGAACAGCAATGTGATAAATGAAGTTATCATGCACCTTTGACTGTTTCATCCGGCCTCTGCCCGTTCACTCACTACATCTCTCATTCAAACACTCTAAATCCCTGGGCAGCATCAAATAGCCACCATTTTTAAAAAAAAACCTTAACCAGCCAAAGAGATATTTTCTCCTTCCTCTTCAAAGAGTAAATTTGTCCCTGCCCCCCCACCCCATAAATTAAATTTGCCCAAGGCCCAGGATGGGTAAAATACAGTCCTGGGCCAGTGACCTTCTTATAACTAAAAAGGGCATGAGTTTAAAGTTCATTACATTGCCATGTGACTCCACAGAGTTAAAAACAGGGGCCGAGAATCTGTTCCCTGATAAGGCTGCTCTACATTGTTAGTTTAACTGGCTACCTGGAGATTGCCGTGGTGTAGAGGAATTCCTGGGTGGCATAGAGGTGCATAACCACACCCACTTGGCTTCCCCTAGTTTAGGAGACATGAGCAAGGGAAGAGTGTTGCAAGAGTGCCATAGTTCTATAATGATCCCTAGCAGCTGCAACAGCTTGTTCGGGCCATAAGTAACCTGCCCAATTTAGAGCAGCCCTGTGGTTACTCTAAGTGAATATGGACCAAACCAGCCCCTGCTTTTCCAATGATCAGAAAAACACAAAGGCAGCATAAAGATACCTTTAAACCACCACACCATCAGTGCTGTTCCAAGTACAGCTCAGCCACACCTGACAATTAGGGCCAGGTGAGAGGCTGGAGGTTCCTAGTTTCTTCATAGGACCCAGCACCCACTTAAGATGATGGAATTTAAAATTGTGACATTTATATGTATATGAAAGTGAGATTACGTCACTTTTAGAGGTATTTATGGCTTCCTCTGAAGTCTGTATGGTTGGATTCAGAGGAACTAAGATACCCAGTTTGGAGGGATACAAAAAGAGTTCCAATAACATTCTTAAAACTCTGCTAAAACAGTTTTTTTTCCCCCTGCAAAACGCATGAATAGAGAATGACAAAGGGGGGGAGTATAAAGGTTTCACTGGCACCAATCAGGATGATCTCTCTAATACACCTGGTCAGAACAAGGGAAAACAAAGACTGAAATATGATTTTCTGAAATAAATGGCCCATTTGACATCACAAATTTCATTGAAAATGTTTTAGCTAATTATCTCTGTGAATGCTGCAGCTGCCTGCCACTCATGCTCATACAGCCATCTTCTTACATGGTATCTCCTTACCATGGTATCTGCGCACCTCACCATTTTTAGTTATTTACCTCTCTGAGATAGGGAAGTTTTATCAGCCTCGTCTTATAGACGTGTCACAGAGAGACTAAAAGTGACTTACACAGGAAGTCAGTGATAGAACAAGGACTTGAACCCAGGTTGCCCAAGTCTCAAGCTAACACTCTGATCAGTGTACCAGCCTTCCTAACATGCTATGCTGCATTATGTCACCTGGTTCTGCAGTTTATCAATGTATTGCCTGCCTATCAACACGATATATGAGATGTATATAGTCTATAAAGTGCTCCAGGAATGTCACGGATCACAATAATTCGCTTATTAGATCTCATTTGGGTTTTACAGTACTTCTCGCAAGGGCCTAGATTGAACATAGAAGGACTCTGTAGGAACCGCAGCAGATACTGCTGGCCTTCTCTAGGAAACAGCCAGAAAGAAGTTATTCCCTCTGCGATTCAAATCAAACCCACATTTTCTTCAGCAGAGCTATTTTAAGTCATTCATTATCTTTTTGCTCTCCAAAGCAAAGACTGTTTGATACTCAGAGGTTGCTAGAACCAAAGCGGGAAGAGAGGACACTGGGGTATTATTCTTCCTGCAAATTCAGACATATTTGGGGCTGGGAAAAGATTTTATGTCTTGTAATAAAAACACCAAACATTTCACATTAGAAGAAGCCAAAAAGAAAAGAGAGAAAGAGAGAGAGAGAATCCTTCCCCTTGAAGTCTAGGGTAGGAGGGTTTTCTAGCACTAGCAGAGAAGTTAAACCTGCAATTGACAGAATGGGTCAGATCCTCAGCTAGCATAAATGTGTGTTGTGACGTTGCACTCCATATGTTTATGGAAATATGGTTAGAAGTGTAAATATAATGTAACTGGAATATGCTTTATGTAAAAGGTCTCTTGTAAGGTATCATTACAAATCTTATAATCTACTGAGTGTGGTCATCCTATCTTGTATCTAAAACTAGAAATATGAAGTTAACTCAGAGGTCCTATTGTAATTATGCAAATTATGCAAATTATGCAATTATGTGGGCCATTAATGGTGGTTTAGAATCTTGATGGCACCCATTGACTAGGACAATTGGCTGTAGATGGTTTATTTACCTGCAAGCCTTCTTGTGGATGTGGGGGCCAATCTGTGGGTAACGAAGAATGAGGTCTTACAGTGACCTGTGACCATATCACCTAAGACTGGAATCTATTTTTAACCTGGTGCTTTTCCATTTAGAAGGAGAAGTGGGAACCCAGAGAGACAAAGGGTTCCCGCCTTGTGCCAAAGCTATAAAAGGGAGTGGAACAGAACAAAGGGGCTGCAGTCATGAGAAATCCCCTAGTTATCACCTGAGCTGGAACAAGAACTGTACCGGGGAAAGGATTGGGCCCAGACTAGAAAGGAGTCTAGTCTGTGAAAGAAGTGTATTGGACCATCTCTGAGGGTGAGATTTACCTGTATTCAGTTTCTTAAATGTTTTAGGCTTAGACTTGCCTGTTTTGTTTTATTTTGCTTGGTAACTTAATTTGTTCTGTCTGTTATTACTTAAAACCACTTAAATCCTACTTTTTATACTTAATAACATCACTTTTGCTTATTAATGAACCCAGAGTAAGTAATTAATACCTGGGGGAGAAACAGCTGTGCATCTCTCTCTATCAGTGTTCTAGAGGGCAGACAATTTATGAGTTTACCCTGTATAAGCTTTATACATAGTAAAACGGATTTATTTGGGGTTTAGGTTCCCAGAAAGACTGACTACTGGGTGCTGGGAAAGTCCCTGTTAACTGAGAAGTCCCTGGGCTAAATGAATCTTAGTTTCTCTGAACTGCGGGGGCCTGGCCCAACCTCTTGGTCTGTGCTGGAGCCAACTGGTGTGTCTAGCTCAGCAAGACAGGAGTGGAGGGAAGCCTTTTCTGACAGGAGGGTTTGTTCTCAGTGGTATCCCAGCACATCTAGTGACAGTCTTGAGGGAGTTTCTGTGACCCAACCCATCACAAGTGTAACGCTGGGGACTTTACTGGCGCTACTCCTGTTTATACCAGTTGAGGATCTGATCCAGTAGCTCTCGTTTGGCCTTTGTGATGTGAGCAGGATTTGGCTTGCAGGTATTGCCAGGATAAATGGGTGACAGTGCCAGGGTGAATTGGGGGGGTTTGGCTTGACTGGCAACACAAAACTACACCACTCTTCGGTGACTCAGCTTGTCTTTTCTGCAGGGTCTGGTAAGAACAGTTACCAGAGGTGTACCTTTGCAGGAAATGTTAGGCCCAATTTTCCACCTCGCTCTTCTCACAGGAGTATTGAACTTCATAAGGAGGCTTCCACATGTGATCTTTTGCTGCACCAGCGAGACACAAAAGGGCATCAAGATTATCCGGCCACAAAGGTCTGGCTGTAGGAGCATTGCACAGCTTAGATGAAGACAGGATTTGGCATCTCCGATCACCGCTCTCTTTCTCCCACACACTGAACCAACAACCCACCTGGTCCCTTGTCTATGTAATTTCTCTCTCTGTCTGCATGTCTTCTCATTCTACTCATTCATGCACCGTGGGTGCCTTTAGTTCTCAAGCATATCCCAGATCGTTTCCATTGTCAGCTGTAGAGCTAAAAAGGCACCTACTGAATATGACTGAACAGAATATGACTGCGCAGCGTCAGGACCAAGTGATCAAAAGCGCCACACCTGGAAAAGAGCCATATAGGACTGGCCTATGCACCATGCCAGTCCAAACACTATTCTAGTCATAGTGTAGGTCTAACAGTTATAGTGCCCAGGGAAGCGACCTGTAGCCCCATTACTACACTAGTAGTTGTTGGCTACTTGGCTAGCATTGCCCACTGGAACTTATGCTACTTTTAGAGGCCAGCACTTGTCTGCCTGAAATTCTTCTACCAGCTCCAATTTTTTCGGAGTGGCGTTGGTAATGGGGAAGGGTGGGGCGAAGACACAGACTGGATTCTATTCTGGCAAAGAGGCAAGGAAACAAGGGGGGTATAGGATCCAGGAGGACAGTGTAACATGCAAATTTAAAAAAAGGAAATATGAAGACTTTACTGTCAGCAGATGTTGTAGCTTAGTTAATGTTCCATTCGCTTACTCCAGTTTCTGAGGCACTGTGAAAGCTTGACTTAGGTGCTGAAGAATAGAGGGCTGGGGGTCTATCAGAGACATAGGAGGCAGGGGGAGGCTTCTGGTGTCAAGTTTAAGCTACCAGACAAAACTCCACCTCACAAATACACACATGAAATACACTCTTGGAAGGTGGACAGTTTGAGTGTGGTTTTATTATAAACAATCCTTGGTTCGCAATGGCGAGCAAAGCTTTTGTAATTTTTTCTGCCCTTCTGGATAAACTTTCATGGGTTGAATCCTCTGTAAAGTCCTCTCCTCTGTTCTTGGGGTAGTGGTGTGAATCCAAGAACACTCTGGCTCTTAATATGGTGAAGTTTAGCAAGTGAAGAATAACTCTGAACCAAAAATTCAAGCTCCCCTAGTTAAACAGCGGGTTGTTGCAGGAAGTGATGGCACACTAACAGGAAGTAAACACTGTACTGTGGTATATAAGGCTGTAATGACGTGTCATTTACACAGCTGAGTCAATCACATGGTGATTATAAAGCAAGAAACTCTGTGAAGATGTAACTATTTAAAATCAGCTTAGGAGAAGGGAGTGTGGTTCAGTTTGGAAGGAAAATGGAGGGAAGGCTGTGTGGCAGGACTTCTATTGCTAAATGGATGTCTGCTCCATGGTGGCATTCCCCACCCCCACCCCTTTCTTGTCAGGACAGTGCCCAGTCAATGGAACTTCCTGGGGTGGGTGGAAGACATCTGGCTAATGAGGAACAGATGGACACCCACATGCTATAGCTGCTCTTTCCTCAGCTCCTTCCTCATTTGCTGAGTTTCTGATTCCTGTATTCTCCCCCACTGCTGAGCTTTGCCCTCTTTTTGCTTTTAAATACCGAAACCCACTTTTTTCAGAATGTTCATTCAGTTGGAAAAGTTGGAAACAGTTTGTTTCAGCTATTTTTTAATAAAAGCAAATGGAGTGAAGGGCTAGAGTGACAAAATGGAGGAGGAAGAGAAGCTCCTGTTTGCCCTTTGGTCCAGTGGTTGGGCACTCCCCTGTGATGTGGGAGACTTACCAGTTCATATCGCTGCTCTGGAGCAGACACTTGAATTCAGATCTCTCCCCCATTCCCCCTTCAAGGCAAATGCCCTAACCCCAAGGCTATTAGGTATTCCAGGATGGGCCTCTCTCAATCTCTGCCATTGAAATTGTTCCACTTTGTGTGAAATACTTGAATAGTCCTTGGGCAGGGATTCAAACTTGGGTCTCCCACACCCCATGTGAGTGCACTAACCAAGCGGTTAAATGTTATGAGGGGAGCACAGCCACCTCCTCCCTGTTTTGGGGTGTGAATTTATCCCTAAAAGCAAAAGGAGACATTTTGGAAAGATCAAAAAGGTTTGCTTCCATTTTTCCACTTTCTTTATTTTTTTTACACTGAAACAATTTGCCCAAATCATCACCAATGCACAAAACGTTTCAGTCAACCCAAATCTGCATTTTTTGGCGGAAAAAAAGTTTTAGGTGAAAAAAATGTAGAGTAGGCATAGCGCCCCCTACTCTCCCAGTTCCAGAGCACCTACCCAGCTCTGACAATGCATGTCTTTTCTGCTCTGCAGGGGAACAAGGGACATACGATGTACAATTAATAAAGAGTGTGCCCCAGGGTAGAGGAGTAGGCTGTGTGTAATGGAGATTATTATACTCTAGGGTGCTGTTTATTTAGTGCGACCTGTTTTAATGATTTGGGAAGGACTTTCCCCAGGATTTTCTTGATGCCGTCCTCTGGAATAGGCAGTTTATCCCATTGTGAGAATTTCCATGTCCATCCTCCCCACACTCTCTGTAGTACACTGGTGACTTGGTTAGAATAGGTGCATGTGATTAGGGCTGGTGACCTGAATTTTCCTTCCACTTCTCTGGCTCCCTTGCTGCCTGAGGACAAGATCGGTGTCAGTGTTCTTTTGTTCTTGTCCAGTACACAGCAGATTCCAGTAATATGGGCTTGCTGGTCTTCCAATAATGGCCTTCAGCAATCTGAGAAGCCAAGTGCACGCTGGGCCCTGAGAGAAGCATGAATCCTCAAAAGATGTGTGCATGTCACAGCTCATAGGAGGGAGGCCAATGCCCCTAGAGGTGCTTACGCAGATGGCGTATTTCCATAAGTCCCTGCCTTCCAAACCATGATGAAGAGAGAAGAGTTACCTTCCTATCAGGCTCCAGTTGGTTTTTATTAATACAGTTGATTTTCCCCGAGATCTTCTCCCTGAGAGATTTGATGAGAAGGTCAGTCCCTGAGACTTTTCTCACTCCTTCTGATGACAGCTTTACTTCATCACTTCAATGCTTGCTCACAGGCACGGGGTGGAACTGACCCCCGGGTTTAAGTTTGGGAAGGAATCTGTTCACCCTGAGACATTTGGACAAGGACCTTGGGGTCTTTTACTTTCCCGTCAAGCACAGAGCAGAGACTGTAATTGTGGCTCAGGAGGGTATATTCCCCAGGATCAGTCCCTTTCAGTTGCAGTGGGCAAATGAGCAATCACTCAGTCCATCCCATCTTCTTCTGTCTGTCTAATTCTGAAGCTGTCGCTGTGTCCTGAACAGGGATTAGCTTTCTTCGCCGCTCTGGTTTGGATGAAAGGCCGCCACAGCTCCTTTGTGCTCTCCCCGCCAGCTCCATTTGTGACATTTCCTGATGATTATGTAGGGCACAGCTTCTCCTCATCACAGACCGCATGGATGAGGGAGGCTGGCTTCAGAGGTGGTTGATTTAGAGACCTTACACGGGGTGGGGAAGAACCAAGTGAATCCATTTGATTTAATTTAACCTTTTCAATGATATAAATAAGCTGGGTCCCTACTGCATCCTCACCAGAGCACACAGACCTTTGGCTAGCGCTCAAACCCAGGCCCTTCCTGGGGTCTGGCTTTATTGGCAACTCAAAACTATGACACAGTGTAAATCTCGCTTAAGCCCCCTCCCTGATCTTGGCTATTCCTAGAGTTTCCCTCCAAGACTTTCTGTATGTCTCTTCTCTAGTGTCCCTTTCCCAGAGGAGCACTCCCACCTCCCTTATATCCAGGGTCAAGTTAACAAGCTGCCCCTGCCACAACGAGTCAGCACTGCTTTCACAGCTGTACGCAGGATTCTAACACCTACTGGCAGTGGTGGGAGGGGGTGTCAGCTGGAGAGCCTGGTACATCCCTTTTCCTCCCCACCAATCAACACCTACCTGCTTTTTTCCCTGTGCAACCCACTCAGCTCCTAAAGTATCATATAACTCCTAGGAGACCTAGTCTCCTTGCTGCCTACAGCTTTTCCAAGGCTACAGCACAGGGTTAGGTCCATGACCAAACTTTGGAATCTAGGATGGTGGGAAGTGCTCTCAGTCTCTTCCCTCACCAGGTAATGAGCCTGACCCTCCTCCCATGTGAAGTTGGCATACATTTCCCTTTGCTCACTGGAAGATTGCAGCCCAGGGATAAGTCCAGGAATCCTCACGGACATAGGTTACCAGAATAAGATTTGGCATCTGTAGCAGCTCATCTCTAACTTAACATTCCCATACTAATATGTGGGTGTGTCCCAAGTCTACTAGGCTGGACACAGTCTCCACTTTCTAGCTGCCTGGGCACAGTACACTTCTTGGTCTCTGAGTCTTGAACCAGACCCATGTCTCTCCTTAGTCACAATTATTATTGGAGCAAAATTTCTTCTTGCACCTCAGTTTTTCCACAAAAGAAAGACACAAAAGAACTGGTGATTTCCCCATAAATTTGGGACCAGGGTCTATTTTTGGCTTCTTCTCTTGTCCATTAATGTTTTTTGATCACTCCCCTGCCTGTCTAATGGAGTGTCCCTCCGATTTAGAATGCAGCTATGGCCATGATGACATCGTCAGTGGCTCCATCACCAGATATTCCTCCCTTTGCTGTACAGCCTCCACCAGTGTGGCAGGACAGTGCCAGTGCACCTCAGTCTGCACCCTCCCAGGGAGACTTTCTGTGTACTGCTCCAATATTATGAAGGCCATTCGTTCCCCTCCTGTGAAGGTCTTGGATTTGAGACAAGTGATCTAGTAAATCAAGGTGAAGGTGTGCAGCCACATTCCTGGGAGCCAAGGGCTGACCTCCAAACCATCACTGCAATACTTCTCCCAATACCCTCAGCTAGCCCAAGATAGCTACTTTCATGGCCTGTAGTAACATCTTCACGGAGGGACTGGAATGCAGTTTGTGCCTCTGCCATCAGAAAAGGTACTAAACCAATAAGCCAGGCCCACTGATCTGCAGGAGCTACCTGCTTGTGGGACAGCTTCTGATCACAGTGAGGACAGGGAAGGGCTGGGACTTACTGGCAGCCTAGGAAGTGCTACCAGATTAATAAGTTTCTGAATCAGCTGGTTTTTGAACTGTTGCTGCCCATCCTGTTGAACCGCAAGTAGGGCTTGCTTCTTCTTTATAAATTGCTGCAAGGTCTAGTGGGTTATAGCCTTGCCTGCTTGCTGCTGCTGGAGAACGGCAGTCTGCTCTGCTGTAAATATTGTTCCACCAGCCTTTTCAGGAATTCCATTTTCCTCCTTTGTCACAGGGTTACTGAAAAATCTGGCTTCTGGCACCAGCCAGAGTCCCCACCCCGTCTTCAACAGAGCACATGGACCCTGAGTTAGTGCTCTAACTCACCCCCTTCCTGTGCTATGGCTCTGTTGGTAACTCAAAAACAGTAACACTTCATAAACCTCAGTCCAAGCTTGGCTGTGCCTTGGGTTTCTCTCCAAGAGCTTTCATCTTGGCTCCTCAGTCATCTTTCCCCAGAAAACCACCTTCTCTCCATTATAATGTGCTATTGCTGTCATAACATAGCATGGCATGGCAGCAAGACCTCTGCAGCTTTATGTAAGGCTCTGTCCTCTGCCTCTGGGGTGGATCAACACCAGAGTTATGTCACCTTATTACATGAGCATTTGGGCTAATCTGGATGATTTTCTTTATTGGTAAGGAAAGCATTTGTAATGCTCCAACAACCAATCTCTAGCTGTGGAAAGTCACAAGATATTTGCCCCTAGATTTATCTCATTCTGATTACTATCTTTTCTTTTTTCATTTTAGCTGCAACATGAATTTAGCATCTGATGCATCCTGAATTTGTAAAGTTGTTTGTTTTATAACTATCGGTGGTATTTATGGTCTACTCATCACCCTGGTATATACTTTTCAAGTTTGCTTTCTAAGCTTTCTGAGGGCAGAGTATTGACTTCTAGCTCCAGTTGTGCTCAGACTGAAACAGAGAAGTTGACGTTGGGAAAGAAACAAGAGAAACAACAGAATGTTGTGCTAGTAAGGTCTGATATGTCCCTTCAGAACTAGAAATGAATGCTCTATGTCACTGGAGAGCAAAGATTCCCAAATTTCCACAGCTTACACAAAATTCGTTTTTTAGTTTTGGTGGTTTGAGCATCAGGCCTTTAAAACTTCCTCTGGTTCCTCATATTAGCAGTGTTTAGCAGGTACTGACCCGTGACTGAAGCTAGCAAGTCCTAGATCTCAGACGAGTATAATTTTCAAACACTGCACAGGCTGTATATATGTAACAAGCAAGCCACAGTAAGCGGCATTATTGAAAGCAGCATAATGGAGCAAAGAGAAAGTGGAAGAGGCTGAGTCCAGAGAGAGCCTTGGGGTGTGTACAGTGCTCGAGAGATGACCTCTCAGTTCTGGGCTTTAGGAGTAAGGTCAGAGGGGCAGCTCAGCAGCCTTATCACATGTGGCAGAGAGCAGCCAGTGGGGCTGGAACATAGGAAAATGGGGGGAGGCGGCGTGAATTGAAGCAGCAGGGTGTTTTGGGCTGCAATGTATGTACAAAGCACTTTCCCAGGGGAACCACCTCTTGCATGCTGCTCTCAGCTACTTGTGTGACAACGCCAACCAGCGTGCCTCTGGTTCCTGCCACCAAGTGTACATGGGGATCTCCCTCTTCCATAGAGGGGGAGGGATAGCTCAGTGGTTTGAGAATTGGCCTGCTAAACCCAGGGTTGTGAGTTCAGCCTTTGAGGGGGGCCATCTAGGGATCTGTGGCCAAAAAAAACCAAAAACAAAAACAACCATCTGTCAGGGGTAGTACTTGGTCCTGCTAGTGAAGGCAGGGGACTAGACTCGATGACCTTTCAAAAATCCATGCCTTCCTGTAGGACAGATTCTTCATGGTTAGGTTGGAGGGATCACCATGCCCTTTTAAAAAAAACCTAGGAAGGGTTGGAATGGAAAAAGCAACACCTAGTCTTGAGTCAGCTCAGATATTGGCATCTGCATGTAGTTCCATGGTGATTTCAGAGAGAGGGAGAGATCTATGCTGTCAGATCTGATTGGCTCCCATTGGACAACGGGGATTGGAAATTGTTAGTCCCATCATGCAATACACGTCTGCACCAGTTTCCAAACCAAGAGAGTGCAGGCATAATAGCAGCAATACTCAGGTTGTGCAGGAAGCGATAAAAAGGTATAAATTTAAATGCTAACTGTTACTGAGCTAGAAAGGGTTAACAACAGCAACATGCTTAGATAGCTCAGATAAAAGGGTCTTTTTGCCCTAACTGTGCTATGGCATCAGAGTTACCATGTGCTAAGGATCTGTTGCTGTACGTCACAGGGACATGTGACGGTCTCAGCCAATGTAGGTCAATAGTCCATTGGCCAGCTAGGGGAGCGATAGCAATAGTACTAAATGATTTGAGGTCACATGACCCTGTATCAACCAATTGGATTGTGTTGGGTAATCTAAGGGTGTATTTATATACAATAAGTATTTCATAAAGTAATCTCTCCCATCGGGGCTTGTGTTAGATAAACACGGCTCAGGCCAGCCCAGACAGTGCTGCCAAAACCTGATGCTGCAGTTCGCCTCTGGGTCATTGGTTCCCCCCTTCTCCAGGGACAGGCTGAACTTCTGGTGCGAGCTTTACAGCTGATGCTCCAAAGCCATGTGTTGTGGAGTGCAAATGGCTTCATGCTAACCGAGCTCTCTGGGGGTAGCTAGGGCGTCCTGGAGGCTCAAGATTTCTCCCCTTTGCAGCCCTGTCTAGGTGCACATCACTGTTTCCTATACTCCCTTCACAAACACATACCAGTTCTCTGTTAACTTGTTCCACTCTGATGGAGCTGAGTATCCGCTCCAGCTGGCATGGCATAGGAATTTCCGGCATGCTGAAGGAGGGTAATACTGAAGCTTGAGCTTTGCAGCCAGGAGCCCAGTCAAATGGCTTTGCAGATGGCCCCAAAGTTGCCTGAACCAGACCCAATGCAATGCACACTGGGCAGACTAAGCAGCACTCTCATATTCTCTATTATGCCCTCTGGCTGAACATAGTTGCTTTGTTACATATGGCAGATTATGTAACATTTATGGATTTAATATGATTTTTAAGTGTGTGTAGGATCCTAGGGGTCCATTACTGGTTCTCAGGGTTTTCCCCATTTCATGGCTGGTTTCTGATCTGTGTACTAATTATTTCATTGCATACGGTAGTTCGATTGATCTGAAACTAGTTGTGTTGACAGTGTCTTCTCTTGCTGTTAAAGGGTTCTCCCAGAAGTTTGCAAGATAGGCTTCATTACCATTGCAATAATCCCCGGCCATGTCTCTACACAGTGGTCATGTTTATCACACACATGTCATCAGGGAATCAAACTTCAGCATTTTCTCCTCTAGAAACCCAGGCCTTTAGCTGAGGATATAAAAGAGCAGCTTCACTGTCTCTGACAGGAGAGAGGGAACTTTATATTTGATGTTAATACCAATAGGTCTTACATATCAGGCTGAATTAGGAGGTGAGTCTAAGTGAACCAAAGGCAATCTGAGCAGGTGTCATTTGCACCTTTCTTTATTCTGTCAGCATGCAATTCACATCAGAGAGGCACTTAAACTCCCATCTGAATCTGGTTCATGTTACCCTGTATAGGATAGTGGTGCACATGCTCAGATACACCACACACAGGGCCGGGTCTGGCTTTTTTGCCGCCCTAGGCAAAAAAGCCACCCGCCGTCCCCCAGCGCGGCAGGGGAGGGCGCCGAGCCCGGCCGCGGGCCCGCAATCCCCGACCGGCCGGAGCGCCAGGAGGAGGGCGGAGAGCCCGGCCGGGGTTCTCCGCTCTCCCCGGGGGCCAGAGTGCCGGGAGCAGGGCGGAGAGCCCAACCGGGGCTCTCCGCTCTCCCCGGCAGCCAGAGCGCCAGGAGAAGGGCGGCGAGCCCCGCCGGTGCTCTCCGCTCTCCCCGGCGGCTAGAGTGCTAGGGGGAGGGAAGAGAGCCCCCGGCGGCCAGAGCGCCGGGGGGAGGGCGGCGAGTCCGCTGCGGCTCCCCTCTCCCCGGCAGCTGGAGCGCCGCGGGGAGGGCGGTGAGCCCAGTCGCGGCCCCGCTCTCGGGCCGGAGCGCCCCGCCGCGCCGCCCCCCTCCAGGCGCCGCCCCAAGCACATGCTTGGTGGGCTGGTGCCTGGAGCTGGCCCTGACCACACACACAAGACTATCCCATACCTAAAAGTGTAGCATGCCTAGATCAGCCAGGAGAGGAAAATCATACACAAACTGAGAAGTGAGCCAGAGCTGATATATTCCCTTCAGTAGAGGGCAGCGATTCACACCCTGTACCCTGTTATACTGACGTAATGATTCTCCAGACACTTATTTTCTAGTTTGAAAGGGTTGCTTCATCAGAGGAACATTCTGTGGTTGCGCTCAAACTAGGGCAGAATTTCTGCACCTTTTTTTGGAGTGAAATGTGTTAGGGTTAAATTTTGGAGTAGTTCTGAAGAGTGAAGACAACTTCTTTAATCATAGCATCATAGAAATGTAGGGCTGGAAGGGACCTCAAGAGGTCATATAGTTCAGCCCCCTGTGGTGTGGCAGGACCAACTAAACCTAGACCATCCCATTAGGTGTTTGTCCAGCCTGTTCTTAAAAACCTCACATGATGGGGATTTCACAACCTCCCTTATAATCAAAGTTTTTTTCTAATATCTAACCTAAATCTTCCTTGCTGAAGATTAAGCTGATTATTTAGTGGCCATGGAGAACAATTTATTACTGCCGTCCTCTTTATTACAGCGCTTAGCAGGGGCCTGGACTAGATGATCTCTCGAGGTCTCTTCCAGTCCTATGAGTCTATGATATTTGAAGACTATCAGGTCCCCCTCAGTCTTTTTTTTTCTCAAAACTAAACATGCCCATTAAAAAAAAATCTTTCCTCCTGTATTGGCCAGGGCATAAGCAGCCAAACCAGTAGTGTCTGCTGGGCTGAGGTCAAAGGCAGTAGTTGAGACTAGTTAGCAAGCTGAGTCAGAAAACAGGTACCAAGGTCAAGCCGGGCCAAGTCAAAGGCAAGAATCAGGAGCAAGCCAGAGTCAGCATCATTGCTCAGAGGCTCCCTGGGATAACTTCCTGGTTTAAATGGTTGGCATGTGGTTCTGCCACTCTGGCCTCTTCAGGTGATACTTCCTGTGATGCCGAACACTTCAGTAGTTTTTGGGTGCTGGTTCCTCAGTGGTAATGTAGAGTCATTGGTCGACCAGGACCCTCCCCACCCCAGGTTCTAGATCCAGAGATCTTTGTTACTCTTAGGTCGAGTTTTTTAAACCTTATAATTTGTGTTGCTCTCCTCTGGATTCTCTACAACTTGTCCATGTCTTTCTCAAAGTGTGGTGCACAAAACTGGACACAGTACTCCAGCTGAGGCCTCACCAGTGCTGAATAGAGTGGGACAATTACCTCCAATCTCTGACATACGACACTCCTGTCAATACACCCCAGAATAACATTTGCCTTTTTAGCAACTGGATGATATTGTTGACTCATATTCAATTTGTGCCCCACTATAGCTTCAGCTTCTTTTCAGCAGTAATACCACCTAGCCAGTTATTCTCCACTTCATATCTGTGCATTTGATTTTTTTTCCTTCGTAAGTGAAGTACTTTGCACTTGTCTTAATTTAATTTCATCTTGTAAGTTTCAGACCAGTTCTCCAATTTATCATGATCCCTTTGAATTCTAATCCTGCCCTCCAAAGTATTTGCAACCCCTCCCAGCTTGGTGTAATCCGCAAATTTTATAAGTCTACTCTCCACCTCATTATCCGTGTCATTAATGAAAATATTGAATAGTAGCGGACCCAGGAAAGACCCCTGCAGGACCCCACTAGAAACATCCTCCCAGTTTGACAGCGAATCATTGATCACTACTCTTTGAGTATGGTTTTTCAACCATTTGTATACCACTTTATAGTAATTTCATTTAGACCACATTTGCCCAGTTTGCTGATGAGAGGGTCATGTGGGTCTGTGTCAAAAGCCTTATTAAAATCAAGACATATCACATCTACTGCCTCCCCCAATCCACTAGGCCAGTAACCCTGCATACTTGTCATGTTAAACCCCATCCTTCCCATTCTACCATTTGAAGAGTGGGGTCCCAGCGAGATGGGGTGGGTGTCAGGATGCGGTATCAGGCTTTGCGAGAAAAGTGAGCTGTTGTTACTGAATGTGCAAGGGGGTAAAATCCAGAAAATATGACATCAAATATTCAACAAACTTTTCAACAAATTTACTTCAGTTGTGTTCAGACCCCGTTTCTGTTTGCTTTTTGTGAATATTCTAGCAAACAAACTTACTGGCAGGAATTTTCACTGAAACAGAAGATTTACAGTGTATATATTTGCAGAGAGCTAAGGTTGAATTAATAATCACAGATATTTCCTTGGGAAATCTGATACTAACAGTTATGATTAGAGCGGATTGAAAATTTTCACTCAAAACTTTTTTTCCCAATGAAAAACTAGGTTTTTAAAATATTGAAAATTTTTGTGGCAAGTTTTCCTCAAATATTTTCAGAATTTCATTGCAAGATCAAAATGTTTCAGGAAACTGAACATTTTCAGTTTTCGGTTGCTGAAAATAGAAAAAAAATGGTTTTCAGAATTTTTTTTCAACAAAATGTCAACATTTTCCATATAAAAATAAACATTTTTCTGACCAGTTCCAGTACCATTTGGCCTATGTGTCCAATCAAATCAGAACTGAATTTCCAGTCTCAAACACTTAAAACAATACTATCAGCAAATGGTTTGAAAACAATTCATATGCTCAACTATGTTTGCATAAAATGTTCTTAGAACAATTTCAACCAATTTGAGGAGATTGCAATTTTTCTTTGTAGACAATTTGAAAACAGAAGGGAATAAGGGTTAAATATGGCGAATAAATTTCTTATGGTGGACAATTCCCTCATCTCTAGCTGAAAGTATCCAGAAAATTTATTTTCTGTTGATCTTACACAATAGTGTGTTTCTGTGTTGCTCAACATTTTAATTCCTGTAATCTCTTGCCTGGGGTATTTGATGCATCTCTATTTGAAGAACCCAGATTGGACTGACAGAAAATACAATACAACTGTATTTAGTATAGAAGCTCTAAAGCAACCTGTAGCTCAAAACACAACAGAGAAAACAGTGCAGGAACAAAGTCAACATTTTAAATAAAAAGATAGCAGTTGAGATAAATTAAGGGGCATTGATTGGTAAAACGGATGTTTTCAGATAAGATTTGAAAAGATCTGGGGAGTCAAAGAAGAAGAGAGTTACAGGGAAATTATTCTGAGCCTGGGAGAAGGGTCTCCTGCCCCCTGTGGCAATGTTATGAGAGGGGATAGTAAGGAGACTGGTGCAAGTTGGACTCTCTGAACGATGAGCTGAAGTAAGATCTGTAATGCAGGCTGGAACAAGTTCATGTAAGGTTTTAAAAATGAAAGAGGGGAATTTGAAACTTGACCTTGAAATGCATGGGAAGCCAGGAGAGGTGTCTGAGAATGGAGGTGGAGTGGGTGATATTATCATGTTTTGTTGTATGTGTGAGAAGATGGACATCATGTGAGTCTGGAGAGCTGGGATTTGGGAGGCTGTAAAAGGAAGTGGCAAAGGTCAAGGTAAGAGGAAAGAAAGGGAGGAATGAGGAGTTCATCAGAGGGAACGCCAAAACAGCTGCATTCATAGGCAATTGTGCAGAAGCGGTGATAGGCAGATTTGGAGTCACAGGAGATAAGGGAGGAGAAGGAAAATGTACAGTCAAGGATGAGGCTCAGGTTACAGATAGAGGAGGCAAAAGAGGTCTTTGTTGGGGATGGACATAGAAGGGATACAGATATATTTGATTAAGAATGCCTTTGAAGCATCCAACTGAATAAAGTTGAGACAAAGCCACAAATTTACATGGGCAAGAGAGACAGAAGGTGACCAGGGAAGAGCTATAAAGGTGTTAAAAATATTTACACTTGAGGATTATCGACATAAAGGTGGTAGCTAAGGTTTAAGGTAGGAAGAAGATGGGGACGAGGGGACACGTGTGGTTTAGTGGACTAAGCATGAGCAGGCCTTGATTCTGTTCCCAGTTATGGTACTGACTCACAGTGCCCGGCCTTGGGCAGGTCACATACAGCCAAATTTTCAAAAGTGCTCTCTAGCTTTGTGTGGCTTCATTGTTGGGTGCCCAACTTGAGATACCTTGCATCTGACTTGCAAGGGTGCTGAAGACCCAACTGAAGTCAGACTGAAAATCAAGCCCCTCAGGTTTGGCACCCAAAAATGGAGGCACACAAAATTAGTGA
Source organism: Trachemys scripta elegans (assembly GCF_013100865.1). Classification (NCBI taxonomy): domain Eukaryota; kingdom Metazoa; phylum Chordata; order Testudines; family Emydidae; genus Trachemys; species Trachemys scripta. Next base: position 92,743,643 of record NC_048298.1, read on the forward strand.
ACATTCTGAAAATGCTGACCTTACTCTTCCTCTGACTCGGTTTTCCCATCCATACAATGGGGATAATAATACTTACCCACTCCTGTAAGATGCTCTGAGCTCTGTGGATGAAAAGAACCATACAAGTGCTATGTGTGATTATTATTTTTATTAGAAAAAAATCAGAAAGACCTTTACTCCATGGAGGTGGGCTCTTGGCACAGAGGAGGAGTCTCCACCATAAGAACTGTTAGACAGGTGAAAGGTTGTTAAGAAACCAAAGATACCTTCATAACTATTGATACACCCCAGAAGGATGGAATGGTCCACATCCACTGTGTCAAAGGCTTCCATCATGAAGCCCAGGAGAATGTAGGGAGGCTTCATAGAAGGAGATTATGAGATTTCAGTACTGTGGTCAGGGTGAACCCAGACTCAAAAGTGGCAAAGATAACATTTGTGAGCAGGCTAGATAAAAATGGATGACTTTAAAATTTGCTTTTATTGAAATTGTAGTTTTTTTATATAAATTAAATACAGGTTTATTTTTAAAAATAAACCCATTTAAAATTAAATTTGAAATTGACAACCTATGTTAAGGCCTAAACTTATTATAAGCTATCAAAGTTATTTCACTTAAATACAAAATAAATATTAAGTAGTACATATTTACTACCAACATTTTAAAGAAAGTCAGACAACAGAACTGGTGGAAGTCACTGGCTAAGCACTGGAACCAAAGTTGGTTGATGTGCTAAACCAGTTTTCGATAACAGTAGCCTCTTCTACAGGCAGGGAAACTATTTTTTTCAATTCAGTTTATTCAACTAGTACAGTTCAATCAATACTTCATTCAAAGTTAAAAAACCAACTGGAAACTGAAGAAGCAGGATAGCTTGTTTTCCTCTTCCAATCTCTGAATAAAAACTAGGTGTGAGAGGATGAGATCTACTAATCTTGAAGGATATGGTGACCAGAAATAATCAGTTCATTTCACTAACTACAGATAATACTTCCTTTGTTCAATTAATCCGTTTCAAATGCAAAACCTGTTTTGATACATTTTTTTCCTTCCACTTTCCAACACATTTAAGGTAGTTTTGCTTAATTTTAAAAATGCTGGATTTGTGCATTTTAAATTGAATTTGAATTTCTATCCAAATGGAATTTGACAAAAATCACAAGTAAAAAATGAATCATTTAGTAAATAAATGCATCAGTCACCATTTTCTAAAATATTTTAAAAATGTAAAAATTAAGAATCTGAACAAATGTAAGTTAAACTATATAATTGCTTAAACAAATGGGTATAGATATAGTGTATCCTCTTGGTTAGCACAAAGAAGCATTAAATTTAGTGTAAAGGCTGTATTTAGTTGCAAATCAATATGTTTTAATGATTACCAACCAATGAGAATCAACTTCTTTTTAGAAAAATAACTAAAAAGTACAAATACAAAACCTGATCAGAATCGATTATTTAAATCAAGGGTTTCTGTGTTTGATCATTTAAATCGGTGATTTAAATTGCTTCAGTTTAAATCAATCCACCCGCTGTGTGAGAGAGAAGTCTTGAGAGGAGACTTATGTCAGAAGCTTTCAAAGATTTTAAAGTGAGTGGGAGGAGAGATATAAGGAAGGACCAGTGGAGGGAGGTGTTGAGCCTACACAAACTATTATCATATATTGGGTCCATTTTACATTGAAAAAAGGAAGCAAGTTTCTCGTGCTTGTCTGGAGAAAGACCAGAAGGCAAAGACAATCTGGGTGTGCTGGAAGAGAATTAATGGTATAGAAAAAGGGAGCAAAGATTACTAGGACCTTTTGAAATAAGAGTATCTCTGTTAGAATAGCTGAATAGCTTCCCAGATCTCATAGTGGACATGGAGATGGGACATGCACCACTGTTTTTTGAAGTGCCGATGAAATGTTAACCTGTGTGATTGAGGATCTGTAGCTGGTCTGTATATAAGAAAAGCTTGAAATGATGGAAATAGGGTAGATTGTCATGTGGGAGAATATAGGAAGTTAGCGAAGAGTAGGGAATAAGACAGTATTGTGGGTATCATAGATGGGGCAATAGAGAGAATGTTCATACAACCAAAGAATGGTCAGTGGAGGTGAGATCATGAGAAGAATCGGAAAGAGGAAAGGGGGATTATAAAATCAAGTGGTGTAGCCATGGGTATGGATGAGAAAAGGGGAACATTAGACAGCATTAGAGGAGTCAAGGAAGTTAAAGGAGACAAAATTAAGGAGGACATCAAGGTGCACAGTGAAGTCAAAGGAGAAGAGATTAATCAGGGGAGAGTCACACTTGAAGTAGAGAAGTGGCAAAAAACCACAGACCGTAAAAGACTGACAGAATAGGGGAGGTGAAGGAGGAGAGATTCAGATGTACTCTAAGGAGAGAGAAGAGAATTTGAAAGAAGGATCCAGTCACAATTCCAGTATCTGGGTCCATCTTGTTTCATATCCTAAGAGTTCTGATGCCATCTTGAGAAAATGACCTCCCTCGCACAATGAGATAATTGTGCATAGAAATAAATTTCAAACGTATATGTCCGAGTCAGGCTCTTCCCCTGCATTGATTTCATGTGACTATAATCTCCATTCCTGCCTTCCCTGGAGCCACTCCTGCAGCTGGCTGTCACCTTCTCTGCACCAGGGAGAGGCTCTCTGTTGGTTCAGGCATTAGATTTGTAATTTCGTCTCTTTCCATATCTAAAAACAGCTGTGAGTTGTTCAGTGCTGCTTATCCATGCAGCAGATCTAGAACTTTCTCCCAGTGGCAGAGGGTGAGGAAGGATGAAGGGACTCTTTGTGGGGAATCGATCACCAAGCTAGCTGGGTTTCTTTCTCAATTTGGCAGCCAGCACTAGCCCTGGGCTGATGGAGGGTTCCTTTGGAAGGACATAGCCCCAGTAACACTACAGATAGTAGCATAATCTTCTCAGGAATCAGCAGAGTGTGGAGGACAGCCTGTGTCTGTGACAATGCCTTCCTTACTGCCTTTATGGGGAGGCGCTGGGACAGCAGGGGCTCCACCACCGTTTGCCGCTCCTATAGGGAGGATCTGTGACAGAGCGCCTGTGTCTGGGACAGTGAGAAGCCGTCACCCTCTCAGTGTGGTGTTCCTGTACCAGTGAAACCTGTACTACAGTCACTGACTGGTAAGGTGGTCCGCTCCCTCGGGCAGGGCCCTCTTGTATAAAATGAAGTCTCCTCATGTGTTATTGATTTCTTGCAATATAGACTAGATCACACAAGTAATGCTCAGGAATAGAGAAGCCCAGTGGGACTCTGGAGTATGCTTAATGCTTGCATGAATATATCCAACACGCTGCAGCTAAATTATCTTCCGTGCCTACTGTTCCACTGGTGTCATCATCTCTCCTTGAATCCCTGCACTGGCTTCCGATCTCTTTCTACATCAACTTCCAACTCCTCATTTTCATCTTCAAGGCCTTGCACTGCTCTGTTAGTCCCTACAGCTCCTCTCTCAGCTCCTATCCTTTACTGTGATAACTTAGCATGCCTCAGCACGTCCCTGAGCGCCTTCTCCCTCCAGCCATGACTCTGCACCATCTCCCATGCCACCCTCTCTCTCTGGAATGGCCTCCTTGTGCACCCCTTTGTGCACTCACGTATTTCAGCTGGCTTTCCTATCCTAATGTCCCTCCGCCACGCCTCTGCTCTTGACAGACTTTGCTCTTCAGTGAATTTAGCATATTGTATTTTTAGAATGAGAAACAATGCCAGAAAAGATATACAACTCAAACCAGGAACAAACAAGATGTGAACATACAATAGCTCATCTCAAGATGCTTTTCCATCACAACCTCTATCCGTTCCTTACTCTAGCCCCCAACCTCTTGGTCCCAATCCTGCTCCTCTTAAAGTTAATTGGTGTTTTCCCACTGACTTTAATAGCAGCAAGATCCAAACTTCTATTTCTCATCATTTGCTGTTCTATGGCTAACTAAGGTCCTGATTCTGCAAGAGGCTGAGTGCCTCATGTGAAATGCAAAACACCCTCAATTTCTACTGAGTTCCAGGTACTCAGCACCTCACAATTTGGGGTCCTAATATTGTAAGAGCCCTGTGGTAAGCTCCTGTCTTTGTAACTGCCTTTAAAGTGCCATGCACACACCTGTCATTGTAGAAATGCATAATAATGCTTCACTTTCTGAGGATACAGCATTAGCAGGGAAAGTCTCTCCCACTCTCCCCTCCTACTCTCCCTTTGTGTATCTGCCTCTCTCCCATTGTCAAAATTTAGCATCCTCCACAGTGCGGCTCAGTTTTCCTTTGACATTTTGGACTGTATCCAGTCTCTGCTCTCTGTCTCTCTCTGCCTGTCTTGGCAGGTATTCTACACACAGCACTCCCAGCGAAGCAACCAACGCGCTCTCCTCTGCCCCCTGCAGGAGATCTTCCAGTGCTGGGTTTGTTACAGAATCCCGGTGGTTTAAGCAAAGTCTCTCATTGTTCAGCTGAGGTGTTTAACTGCCTCTGTGCTGCTGCATTTATAGCATTTCACTGAAACAGGAGCACTTCAGTAGGGACAGGAGCCAGCCCTGAAGATTCATTTGCACCATGAATCTGTTATGGCAGCTGGGAGGAGAGGTGAACAAAGTGGTTTTGGTTCTAGTTTGGCCAAATTTCACTTGGGGTTTTTACTAGAGATTGACCCAAGATGCAAAGTTTGGTGCTGGATTCAAACCTTCCCAAAGATAGGGATGATTGAATCTGGAGGTTTGGCTGGAGACTGTCTAGTTGTGGCTTTCAAGGCTATGTTAACCAAGAGGCCCCTGAGGTCCAGACTGCAGGGTGCAGTGATTCTATAAGTTCCATTTTGAAGAAACAGACAGTCAGAGGAGCAGCAGCAGCTGAGAGAGCTGAGCGAAGAAGTCCCTGAGGAGCAGCTGGCCAGCTGTGTGCTTAGCCTCCACAGCTGTGCTGGCAGGTCTAGAAGACGATGGATCAAGCCACGTGAGGAAAACTATGCCCTAGACTAGTGTCTCATGTAAACTTCACCCCAGTATGTGCAGCCTCATCCCCATGAGTGACCCTACAGTAACAAACCAGTGCATAGAGCAGCAAACAACCCTGTTGTGATTAGCTTTTCTGCGTAGTCCTAGCCTCTGGACCCACTCTATAATATCAAACCAATGTGCTCAATGGATGGAAAAAATACTGGAAAGATAAAATATTTTAGAATCAAACTTCCAAGGGGTTATTATTACCCAACTGCAGTAATCAGCCTCCCCTCTATTCCAAGTAATATCCTTCCTCCTCCTGCGCACCAGGAAACCTCAGACCTCTGTCCTCCAAATCTCATTCCCTTTGGCCAGCCTTCCGTCCCTGACCTCGACCTTTTCTCGTAGGCACCATCCAGAAACCCAAACGTTCCCATCTGGAACAGCTGTTACCTTAGTAATACTGTTCCATCCAGGGAGTATACTGGTGATTATCCTTTGGTCCTGGGCTGTGGGCAAAAGCTTACTGCAGTCCAATTGCTTGTGAGCACTGGGGCTGCACACACTGATTTGCTGACCAGTGGGTCTGTACCTGCAGTTTGTTATTCTAGGGTCTCTCCTGAGGACCGGTGTTGCATGCTCACATTAGTGTGGGGACATTCAGGAGTCCTGGGCTTGTTTAGTGTGTTAATGTAATCGAGTTCTGGAGAGCTGGTTTGGTGTAGAGTTCTTGCTGAATACTGGCCATGGCACAGAATGAGATGTGTCAGGAGTTGCTAGACGTAACTGCAAAATTAAAGCAATAAATCCATACCATTGCATTTTAAATAATGTTATTGTGCATATCCCACTCCACGTGGTCCAACTCAGGTATTCAGTGGGCACTAAGAGAGAACAGTGTAGCAAGCACCATTCTTGTCTCTGGGCCAGTGCACTGTGGATTAAAGTTCAACCCGAGGAGTTGTGCTCATCTGCAATGCTGCACTGTTGGCGGAGCATCCTGTCAAAGAAATACTAAACCGAGTTCCCCTCTGGCCATCTGTGGTGGGCTGCCAAGGGGGTTGTTAAAGCTCCCAGAGCGCTTTTGGAACAGAATAAGGGATAACCAATATTCCCTGTCTCAGTAAACCTGGGTCTGTTCTCAGAGGGGGTGTGCGTGAGTGATCACTGAGCACATAATGGCTGCCATGTTCATCTGTGGAGTTGCTGCACCAGGGGACCTTTCTTAGCGTAGCATGAAGGGCCTTGAGTTCCCTGGAGTATGAAAAGTGCTCAAGGAATCCCAACTCTGATTCTTCCCAAAATAAAGTCCAGACACAGACGTGCTGTATGAAATAGCAAGTCCAGCTTCGGAGTCTCTGTGAGGAGAGCCACCTCATCTCACTCTGCTCCTTACCTGCAGCCACTCCCACAACACCCACCCAGAAAACATTAGAGCAGCCAGGCAATCCCTAGCTGCTTTGTCCTTTTCCCCAGGACGTGAGGGCAATGAGATGAAAGGGGCCAGCATCTGCTGTGGGAAGGGTCATCTTGGGGTGGAGGGGAGAGGAAATTAGGAATTCAAATGCCCTGATGTTCCCAAATTGTGTCGACCCCACCATCATGCTGACAGTCCTGCGTAATCATAGTCCTCGTGCACCCAAGATCAGTAGATACCACTGAGCAGGATCTCTTCATACTGTGACTGGATGGAGGGAGGAGCGGTAAGGTGGCTCAGAAGAGGACGGGAGGACTGGATTGAATGATGCTTGTATAATTGACTTGCTCCACTCTCTGGATTATTTCCCATGGGCTCTGGGGTGTTTTTTTAATTATTAATAACAAATAACTTTAATATAGCACCTTCTATCCTGAAGGACCCCAAAGCATTTTACATAATTTATAAACTAATTACTATGGGCCCAATTCTGCTGTGGGTTACCCCGATGTAAATGTAATGGAATTCCACAGACGAAGTTACACCAGAATGGTGCCAGTATAACTAAGGCCAGAATCTCTCTCTCTAGACCCAAAAGGATATGTCAGAGTCAGGGCCGGCTCCAGGCACCAGCTGAGCAAGCTGGTGCTTGGGGCGGCAGATTGTTGGAGGCGGCATTCTGCCCAATCCTAGGGCGGCACGGCTGCTTTTTTTTTTGTTCCACTCCGGCCGCCCTGTAGGGGGAGGTGGCGCGGAGAACCAGAGCGCCCTGCAGGGCAGTCCTCTTCCTTCCCTCCCCGCCGACTGGAGCGGAGCCCTCGCGGCAGGAGGCGGCGCAGCGAGAGGGGCCGCGTGGCAGCGCCCCTGCTGTAGCCCTGGCCGTCCCCTTCTCTCTCTCTCCCGCCCGCTCCCTCCCCCTTCCCTCCCCCTCCGCGCCCCCTCCACCCCAGCCAGTCCCCCTGCACCTGCGCTCCGGCCGCGCTGCAGGTTTTTTTTTTTTTGCTTTGCCGTTCTGGGTGCCCCGTTTTTTTGTTTGTTTTTTTTTGCTTGGGGCAGCCAAAAAGCCAGAGCCGGCCCAGGTCAGAGAGAAAGAGAGAGAGAGAGAGAGATGCAGATGTGGGACTGGATGGAGGAGATGAGCATTTTAATCTCCTTTTCCCTGTCTAATTTAAAAAACAATCAAGGAGATTTCATATGAAAAGTGACAAGAACATAATGTTAGGGTTGCAAATTTAAACCCTCAAAAGTTGGGAAACAGAAAAGCTAAAGTTCTCACAGCAACCTTCAGTCACCCATAGTGACATGAATTCCTTCAAATACTCCCTGTTCTATAGAGTGGGTCCAATTCTGTTCTCAAATATACCCCAGATGAGTTGCACAGATAGATCTGAGGAGAAAATTTAGTCTAATATGGTGAGTTAAGGTATAAACTCTTTGGGGGTCTCTAACTCGCATTTTTCCAGAGCCTAGCACAGCTCTATTCATTGGGGCTTTTGAGAACTATCATAGTATGGATGAATAATAACTAAGGCTACGTTTTAGTCACAGGTATTTTTAGTAAAAATCATGGACAGGTCATGGGCAGTAAACAAAAATTCACCACCAGTGACCTATTCATGACTTTTACTATATACCCCTAACTAAAACTTGGGCGGGGGGGCTGTAGTGTTCTGGGGGGGCAGTGTGGGGTGCTGCAGTTGCTGGGGGATGGCCAGAGACCCTGCTGGTGCTGGAGGAGAGGTGGGTGGCACACAGCCCGGGACCCCCGCTGTTGCTGGGGAGGGGGGCGGGCGGTGGTGCGTGGCCTGGGATCCCCACTGGTGCTGGGGGGAAGGTTTGGCGGGCCTGGCAAGCTCCCTACCCGACTCCACATGTCCCTGCAGCTCCTGGGGGAGAGGCGCCATGGGGATCTCCGTGTGCTGCTCCCACCACAAGCACCGGCTCCACAGTCCCATTGGCCAGGAACCACAGCAATGGGATCTGCAGGGGCGGGGCCTGTGGGCACGGGCAGCAGGCAGAGCCACCCGGCCCCTCCGCCTAGGAGCTGAAGGGACATGCCGGTAGGAGCCGGGAAGCCTTCCACCCTGAGGTAGGTGTCACCTTACACCCCAACCCCCTACCCCTAGCCCTGAGCCCCCTCCCACACACCCAAACTGCTGCTGCTGCTGTTGGCCCATGAGATGCCCGGCTGTGGCAGCCCTGAGCCAGCACCGGCCGCTGTAGAAGTCACAGAGCCCTAATAATAACCATATGAGAATTTTTGCATTTCCTAACTTTTGAGGGTTGAATATTGTAACCTTAACATGGTTACATGAATATGATTTCCTTGATTGTATTATTGTTTTTAATTAAAGAAGAAGAAAAAGAAAAGCATTTAAATACTAACTCTTGCCCTCCAGTCTGCCATCTGCATTTCCCTCCCCCAGATATCTGTTCCTGGAAGTCCAGCCACCAACTCAAACTACACATGGTGGAAATAGCACTGCTTATCTCCTCCCCACACCCTACCCACTTCATTTCTCTCACTACAGATAATTACACCACCCTTCCAGTTACTAGCCTCACAGTTTTGGTGTCACATTTGAGTCCCCTCCCACACATACGAAGGCTGTTGCTAAATCTTGCGTGTACTTCCTCTGTAATATCTCTGAAATTCTTCATTTACTCTATCTATACTGCTGAAACTTTTCTCCGTGCCCTGGTCATCTTTTGCCTTAACTACTGCAAGCTGCTCCCTGGCCTCCCCAGCTCTCATGTTGTTTCCCTGGAATCTATTCAACATGCTGCTGTTAAAATCCTCCTCCTTACACTCCATCTAGCTATGCCACCCCACTTCTTGAATATTTGGCCTGGTTCCAGTCTCACCTTCAAGGCCTTCCATAGTTTTGCCCCTGCTTACATCTTCTCTCTAGTTGCCTGTGTTTTCTCCCATGTACCCTATCTTTTCAAAACACACCTTGATGTCTGCTTCTCTCGTCTTCTCACAAACCACTCCAGGACCTTCCCTTTTATGTCTGTAAAAAGCCGAGAACATTATAATGCTGTAGAAATAATAGCTAAGTTCTCCGCTGATTTTTCCCTGAGTACCTCCACAATTGCATAGTCACAACTTTGGAATTCCATAGTGAAATAGCAGCAGAAAACCAGACCTACCTATCTAATAGCTCTTCTCTCCTTCTTTGAAATCTACCTCTAATTCCAGTATGCCCATCACCGTTGTGTCAATGCACCATATACAGAATGAAGGGCAACAGTCCTACATGTCTTTTGGTGAACCTACTAATCCTTTTGGTTCTACACTGCTTTTTCAAATGAGATTCATCTCCAGGCTTGATGAATAATGCTCCAGAAAGAGTGTCATGACCCTACACAGAGCCGAAAGTTTGTCCTGTTCATGTTTAACATGGATTTTTCTGTTGCTTCTATTGTCATGCTACTTGTTAATATTTTAAATCAGACTGAAGACTAGCAATTGTAAAGTTCAAACATTTCTGAGTTAAATTATTTTTAGAGTTAAAACATCAGAAACGGATGTACAGATTTTGCGCAACTTTTCTAGACAAATCTATCTGTTGGCTGAGACAAATGATGGGAAATTTCAAGCAAAGACGTTTTTGTTTTAGAAAGTTATGATCCTATGAAAGAGGGTGTTTTTATATGAAAATTTCCATCTATATGTTAATGATAGGTTTTGCTACAGGGATACTATACGTGTACATACAGAAATAACTGTAGCCAGTTCTGAGGTAGAATGCATCACCTATTTAACAACTCACAGCAACATTACTGTACAGTTTAGGATAGGAAGTAAAGAAGAATACCATATCCAATGAATGGCTGAATTTTAGGGTGGCGGAATGTTATTAGTCCAGCTGTAAATGTGGCAAGGAGAATCAGGTTAATGGTCCTACCGGGATGGGGTGCACTTAATAATCACAAGTTCTATTTTTATCCTATATAGGTTTTTATATTACACTAACTATTGTTGTATCTGAGCCCCTTCCAGTATGGCATTTAGCGATGTGACTAATTAGGGTGACCAGACAGCAAGTGTGAAAAATCGGGATGGGGGTGGGGGGTAATAGGAGCCTATATAAGAAAAAGAACCAAAAATCAGGACTGTCCCTATAAAATCAGGACATCTGGTCACCCTATGACTAATATCTGTCACGTTTGGTTCATTCCTTCTTTCATCCTATCCCTGGAGGGAAAATTTGTGTGTGCAGTGTATTGCCTGGTTTGGTAGGGTTTAGTTTTGTTTTGAATGTCTACACTGCTGTGTGTTTATGTTAGAGAAGGCCAGGTTGAAGAAGTGCACCTTGCACTGGAAGTGGAAGGTGGTGAGATTTGTCGCAGGCCTTGGTTCCTGTCAGAGCTTGTTTCTCAGTCTTGGCTCATCCCCCCCACTCACTCCCAAGCTTTGTCTCCTGTCCAGATGAGCTTTCCCTTATGACAGAAAGTTCCATTGTGCCTGAGGAGCAGAGTTGTGGACTACATGGGCAGCACCTCACCTACCTTTCACCTAAAAGGTGGTACCTCCGCTAGTATAGCAACCCTTTGCACCGTGCTGGAACATTGGTTCTCACTCAGATGTTCGAGCCGCAACTGCTGAATCCCCAACATTACTTCTTGCAGCTCAGCCCCCTCTAGCACCAGGGCCAAGACCTTCCACAATAGGACCCTAAAGTTAGGCTTCTAAATCCATATTGAAACAGCTAAATAAGTGGCCTAATTTTCAAAAGTGCACAGCACCCAACAGCTCCCATAAAGGTCAATGAGAGCTAATGGACAGTCAGCACTTGAAAATCCAGCCACTCATTTAGGTGACTGAATATTAATTTAGGAACTGAAGCCAAGATTTTCAAAAGTGACTAGCGGCTTTGAGTGCCTCATTCTGAGCTGCCCAATTTGAGACGCCTTAAAGGGGCCTGATTTTCAGAAAGCAGATTTAGACTTTGGCTCCGAGCCTCGCTTCGCCAGCTGGTCCCAAACAGACTCAGCTCTGAGATGGGGACTTGGAACAGACAGAAATGTGTATGTCTCTCTCTCTCACAACATGATTTACCTACCCCTTTCACACTTTGTTTCTGGCAGCTTTCTCGTGGGTAAATATTAAATACCAGTTTCATCAGAGATCAGGATTACTAATAAAACAGGAAGTCTAAACCTGGTTGGTTTTATTTATTTTGCTTCTATGTCCTCTGCTACCATAGTATCTGAGATTCTCACAATGTATTTATCCTCACAACACCCCTGTTAGGTAGGACAGGGCTGTTATCTCCATTTTACAGATAAGGAACTGAGGCACAGAGAATAAATTACTTGCCCAACATCACACAGAGCATCTGTTGCAGAACAGGGAAGTGAACCACGACTGGCATCCTAACCACTGCATCCATCCTTCCTCTCTGGTGAAGAAAGCAGTCTCATCCAGCTCCCTTTGTACATCTCCCCAGAAGCCCTCTTCCCCAAAACCTGTGCTGAGAAGGAAATATCCAAAAGCATTCTGGGAAAGGAGGCTTTTCATCCCTGGCTCCACCTCTGTCTGCTTGTTGCTCTCAGATGTCTTTCCCTCTACCTCAGGCTCTCTGTCTCCAGATGTATAGTCTTGGCCACTCAAAATTCCTCCTCCCCTGCAGGAAAGGGGTGTTTCTTTCCCAGGAACTCACTGTTATTCAATGGAGCTCCTCCTGCAGCCACGGAGGACTTTTAAACAGACATGGCCATACAAAGTGGTACAGAAGTAAACTGTGTTACTAACAACATAGGGCCAGCTTCTCAGTTGGTGTAAACCAGTGTAGCTCCACTGATTTCATACCATATAGTAAGGGTAGAATATTTCAAACCATCAGGGGTGGGGGGTTGGCTGCCCAGTTCCCATTCATTTCAATGTGAATTGGCCATCCAAAACCCTTAGGCAGCATTGCAAATCTCAGCCTCACGTACTATCTCCACCCTGCCTGTCCCAACTGGAAAATATTATCCCTTTGGTCCGTGCGTTTTGGGGGTGCCCTGGAGTGCTAGTCTTAGTTCTTCAGGCCGCCATTTTCAGAAGCTTGAGCAGGTGCAAAGTAGCCATTTGCGTGGCTGTGGGGACCCAGGTGATATTCCAAGCTGGTGTTTGGTTGTGCCCAAGCTGTATGAGAGCCCAGTCACTTGAATCCTGTAAGGGGACAGGGATGGGGGCATGGTCTGGGCCAAGGAGCGTTTCCAGAAAGGCCCAGGAGCAATCCAGGCCTGCTCCAGGGGCTCCAGAGTAAGTCAAATCAGAAGTTTGACTAGCCCAGGATGGGCGGGTTTAGGTGTTGAAGGAGCCCCTCATTGGCTGTGCCACAGCCTGTGCACCTGAAGGCAGGCAGTGCAGAATAAAGATCCCCACACTTATCTCTTAGGGACAAGACCTTGGCTGGAGAAGGGAGACAGACAGGATATATTGACGGTGTACAGGATTCACATTAGAAAGGAAGAGGAGAGGCAGGATTGGGACAGGACCAATAGGAAATGGGGTGGGGCACAGAAAGTGTTGGGGCTCACACAGCACGGCTTCAGAAGGGGCAGGTGACTAGGGGGTTGGGGAACAGGGAGACAGCACTGAAGACAGGAGGCAGTACAGAACCGGCCCACTTTAGGGTTGCTTCTCATGCAACAACTCAGGGAAGGGAGGTGGTAAGCAAGGGAATGCCAGGCTCAGAGGAGAAGTTGCCCTTGTCCTTCTAACAGGGTCTTGGGCCCACAGATAGGCACCCAAATGGCTATTTGTACCTTCAGAAAGTGTTAGCCACAGGGTAGAGAAATGGCCCCTTCACTGCTTCGCATCCCACTCCTGCAGCCCCTGAGTGCAGAATGGGGAAGGCTGTTTGAACAGCACTCGGGAAGACTGGTGACCAATTCCCTCCCCCACCCCACGTGTACTGGAGGCTTTGCTATCAATGCAGGTGCAGGGGAGGTCGTTCTCCTGTCTCAGCAGGCCACAGGTGCCCCATTAGAGAATCGCTGAGTGACCTTGGAGCAATGGAGGGGACATATACGCCTTCTCCACACCAGGCTTTTTTTGAAAGATTTCCCACCATTGCTAGTCCATCTCAGGCACCCATCTGGCCCCCATTCCAATCATTCTGAGCACCTCACAGTCTGTAATGTGTTGATCCTTGCAATGCCCCAGTCAGAGAGGGCAGAGCACATTTTACCGATGGGACCTGAGGCACAGAGGGACTAAGGGAGGGATTTGCACAGGTATGTCGGCACCTCGCTCTTAATGAAACCAATGGGAGTTAGGCACCTACGTGTCTTTGTGACTCTCACCGCAAGGGTGTGTCTGTACTGTGTTGTAAACCCAGGTCTGTGGGACCTGACTTGTGTCATGGCTGTTTCCAAGCCCATGCTTGAGCATCCAAACTGCATTGTAAACCTGGGCTTACAACTGCTGGATCCAGGTCTCACAGCTGTGCTAACACATCCATACTGCACTACACAGACCTTCTGACTCGGGTCTGTGGCTTGAGCTGTGTGTATCCACATTACAAAATGACAGGGCTTGGACCCGAGTCACAGCAGGACTGGCCTCTGATCAACCCCCTAGCAGGGTCCTAGGACTTCGGACCAGAGTGCTTGCTGACCCAAGTCAGACTGATTTGTGTGTGGACAGAAGGGGAGCTTGGACTCAAACCTGAGTCAGAGCTGGGCTTAGTGGGCAGTGTAGACATACCCTATGTGAATGTCTAAACTGCAATATAAGTACAGAGTTAGTAGAACTCGAGTTAACAAACCCTGGGTTTGTTACCTAGGGCTTGAGCATCTACATCAGGGATCGACAACCTTTGGCACGCAGCCTGCCAGGGTAAGTCCCCTGGCGGCCCAGGCTGGTTTGTTTACCTGCCGCGTCTGCAGGTTCAGCCAATCACAGCTACCACTGGTCGCAGTTCGCCGCTCCAGGCCAATGGGGGCTGCGGGAAGCGGCGTGGGCCGAGGGATGTGCTGGCCGCCGCTTCCCACAGCCCCCATTGGCCTGGAGCTGCGAGCCGCGGCCAGTGGGAGCTGTGAGGTAAACAAATTGTCCCAGCAGGGGGCTTACCCTGGCAGACCGCATGCCAAAGGTTGCCGATCCCTGATCTACACTCATTTGTAACCTCATGTTAGGCATTATTGAACCCTGGGTCCCAACCTGGAGATCCAACATCTATACTGCACTATGCAGGCCTGCGTCCAACCACCCGTAGACCACACTTCTTAGCACCCTTCCAAAATGTAGTTGCTATAGCCCTTTGTGGTGCAGTGTGGAAAAACTTGACTGTCCACCAAACTTGACTGTCCAGAGAACTAAGAAAATCAGCCCATGGGATTGTTGGAATACTTGGAGCACGAGTCCAGTAAGGCTGCATCTACACTGCAAAGCAATAGGGCGTGAACCCTGGATTCCAGTTTGACTCAGGCGTGGCCCCTCCACCCTTGTGGGGTTCTGAGATCCTGGGTTCAAGCTCTAGGTTAGCACAATTTTTTTGTAGAGAGAAGGGGGATTAGGTTTGAGCCTGAGTTCAAATCCTGGGTTTACATTGCATTATAGACGTACCCTAGGGTCATGGACCTCCGCAAGGGGTGAGGAACCCAGAGCCCAGGCACCAGCCCAAGTCTGAATGTCTACACTTAAATTTTATAGCCCCGCAGCCCAAGCCAGCTGACCCAGGCCAGCCGCAGGTGTTTTACTGCAGTGTAGGCAAACCCTAAGTGACTTGGTCGCACAGGAAGTCTGTAGCAGAGCAGGAAATTGAACCTGGGTCTCCTGACTCCAGGTTTGTGCCCTGACCATGGCAGAATCCTTCCTCTCATCTGGCTGGGCTCCAGATGTGTTAGCAGCTGGGGTGCTGGGCAGTGGCGGATTAATGATTTTGCCGCCCCTAGGCCCTGAAATAATTGCCGCTCTGCCCGCCCCTGACCCCGCCCCCATTCCAACCCCTTCCCCAAAGTCCCTCCCCAACTCCGCCCTCTCCCTGTCCCTATTGGATCCCTTCCCCAAATTCCCGCCCCGGCCCTGCCTCTTCCCCCAGCGCACCACGTTCCCCCTCCTCCCTCCCTGCCCTGCGAAACAGCTGTTTCACAGAGCAAGCACTGGGAGGGAGGGGAAGGGAGAGAAACAGGACACGGCAGCACGCTCGTGGAGGAGGCGAGCTGGAGCAGGGGAGCTTCTCCACGGGTGCTCAAATTTGCAGCCCCTGCAAATTTGCCGCCCTAGGCCTTGTCGGCCTAGGCGATAATACGCCGCTGGTGCTAGGGAAGACAAAGTTGTGATGGCCAGCAACATTCTTACCACCTTGGCATGTCGATATGCTCTGAGCAGCGTTAGACAGCACAGTGGTTAAAATGACAGCAAACACCTGGAGCCCTGTGTGCACCAGCACTCCCAGCTTTGCTGCCAGTGGTGGAGCTAGACCAATGGCAGCAGTCATAGGCATTTTTCAGACTAAAGCCTGGTGCAGACACAGCGTGAACAGCAGTGCCTGGAGGGGGCATAGTGTCATTCAGCAGGGAAGGTTTGAAAATCCCAGTGGCTGGGCACCTGCTGACCCTGAGCACCCAGACACCTTGGGCACCCATTACTGGAAGTGGATTTTCAAAGAATAAGCATTGCCCCATGTGGTGCACTGAAGTTTGCCCTAGTTGTCTGAGGGTATGTCGACACTGCAATTAAAAACCTATGGCTGACTCGGGCTCGTGGGGCTCAGGCTAAGGGGCTGTTTAATTGAGATGTAGACATTTGGGCTTGGACTGGAGCCCAAGCTCTAGGACCCTGCAAAGTGGGAGGGTCCCAGAGCTCAGGCTGCAGCTGGAGCCCGAACAGCTACACCACAATTAAACAGCCCCTGAGCCCGAGCCCTGCGAGCCCGAATCAGCTGGCGTGGGCCAGCCACAGGTGTCTAATTGTAGTGTGTAGACAGACTCTGAGTGCCCAGAATCTCTGTGGGGTACCCAAAGGAGGTCATATGAAAACTGTCATGCACAAGATGCAGCATCAGTCACAAGCAGCCTGATTTTCACACAGGGATTAACCAAGCTAAAAGACAGGAAGGTGTTATGGAGTGGGGAGGAGGGGCAGGGAATCATAACTGCCTAAGTGTGCCAGGAAGCATAGGGTTCTCTCCGCACACACACATACACACACAAGCACACAGTGTCTTGGGCTCATTCCTGGCCATCTGTTATTCCTCATTTGCTGGGGCACTGACTCTGTCTGCTGTCCCCACTGCATGTGGTGGGAGGGGGCATTCCCTGTCGAGGAGGCGGTTCCATCCCAGGTGGGAAATGTGAAAGCTACGGCTGGAGGCTTTTCTGGTGCCACCAAGTGAAAGGGGACGGCCAGCTGAGGTGCCACTGAGCATGGCCATGCTAAAGGGTTTAGAGCTGCAAGCTAACGAGAGGTGGAAGGTGGGCAATTTAAGACCAAGGGAAATGGAAAGGGGTAGAGACATAACTATAGTGGGGACAACATAGTCTTGGTCTCCTGCAATTCTGTGGGCAAAATGATGTCACTTGTGGTGGGTGAGAGTTGCTTTTCTGGAGTTTGGGAAAACAGGGGAGATTGGGGTTGTAGAGAAGTCAGCCCCAGCCACGGGCCCAACAGACAGGTTCTAGGCCAGAGGTGCTCCTCTTTCATAGACTGCTGGCTATCACAAGCAGTCAGGAGCAAGGAGAGGAAAGGACGCCCCTCCCATGGCAAACGGCAGCACATCACATGGAGAGAAGTAAAGGGTGAATCAGCGGAACCTGGCCATTCACGGACTATGTCCAGGCATCCATAAAAACAAGAGGGAAGGGTTTATGCCACACCTGGGCAAAGGCATCTCAAGAGCCTTAAGCTTTACCTGCCTTCCATGCAGATGATGAGTGTGCAGGTAGTGGCGTGGGGAGGGAGATACAGCAGATTTTCTTGGCTGTGAGGCATTCTTTCTAGGAGAACCGTGGCTGCAGAGCAGGTACTTCCTGAATGTGGGGCTCGGTGTGGTGAGAGGGCTTAGTGGCTCCCCCCTGCAGAAGGGAATCAACTGCTCTGAATATGGATTCATGAGGCTTGAAAACTTCGGAGGCACCCAAAGATATTTTGTTCCTACCTCCTAATATTCTCAGGTCTTAGACTCACCTCTGCTGTGTCCCAGCTTCTTGGGAGCTTCTTGAATTGGTTGTTAGATACCATGGTGCCTTAAAAAATACCAAAGATCAGCAGATCAGATAGATAGGGTCAAAGCAGGGAGATTTGATAGTGAGGAGTATAACTATCAGTACTGCATGGACAGTTACAGGGTAATAACTTGCATTAAATGCCCTAAGTTCTGCTCAGGCAGAGTCTGGGCTCAGAGTAAAACCTGGGATGGATTCTTTGTGCTTGGTCTCTTCTTCAAATGTCCCAAAGTCCTGTCCAGGAATACGAGAGAATCTTCCCAGGATATTCCTCTAACCAGGACACCTGCATTGTTCCTTGCATGGCCTCTTGATGGAAAGGCTGGGGCTGAAGTGTGCTGGGTGCTCCTCACAACCAACACCATTCCCTCTGTGCAACAGCTAGGGCTGCGGTGGCTGTAGGGACCCCGCATCCTCCATTCCTGATGCTGTGTTCTGGGCATTGTTAGGATTGTTCCTTGTAAGGCAGTGTAGTTCCCCAGCTTCTCCCAGGATTCCTCACTCTCCACGATCACTGTGAAAGCTCTCCTCCCTTCAGCCCATCCCAATTTGGGAGTGCCAATGCCAGGAGCGTAACCCCCAAGAGCATCTAATCCATAAAGTCAAAGAATCTGGGCCCAGGTCTCCTACACAAACGCCTCTGCAGTGGCTGAACTCCTGCTCTGGAGCCCTAGGGACAGGTGCCCCCAAACCCAATTGCCTCAGTCTCTGTGCAGACACAGCAACTTCCCTTCTGGGCTAGTCAAGGGCAGTTAGTTTTACCTGGATGATACCACTGTAAGGGTAAATTCCAGGAAAAGAGAGGGACACTGCATTGGGGGGTGGGGAACCCATGGAGATTAATGAGATTGTTTTCTGCGTGGTCTTGTTTTGCAATCGGGTGAATGTCCTGATACCAGAAGATAGGGGCTGAGTGATCCCAGTTCTGTGTTGTAACCACGGTTCTTCTAGTCTGCCCCAGCTTTCACTCTGTTCCAAGGTGTCAGCAGGGGTCAGGGAGCTGGACTGCCACCGCCCCTACCGAAATGTAGTGTGTGTGGTTGGAAGTATGAGGACATGCTGATAGCTGTGTGTGCATGTGCATGTTGTAATGTATTGGCCAGGGCTTACTTGTACCACTGCTGCTTCATGGCTGGCCTAGAGAGGATAAGAGCCCTACTATTATTGACAGTAAAGGGTGGATCTCCTTTAGCTAAAATCCTGAGGTTTTTGAAGCTGAAGGTCACATGCCAAAGCTGCATGTGTGCAGTTTAACCAATGCCCGTTAGATCTGGATGTAGCTCCCAGATTCCTTTCCATTTATGTGTAATTGGGTGTTATTGAAGAATTAGAGGGGGGTCAGAGAAGATTGACAAGAATGACTAAAGGCCTGGAAAAACTCTACTATGACCAGAGATTGAAAAGACTGGGATCGTTCAGCTTAGAAAAGGGACAAATGGGAGCAGACATGATAGAAATACATTAAATAATGTATGATCTAGAGAAGGTGGAGCTGGAATGTCCGTTCTCCCTGTCTTGTAACACAAGAACAAGGGGATATGAAATGGCAAACTCAAAACTGATAACAGGAAATACTTTTTCACACAATGTGTACATAAACTGTGGAACTCACTGCCACAGGAAGTCATTGAGGCCAAACTTTAGCAAGATTCAGAAAGGGAGTGGACATTTATATGATACCAAGAATATCCACAGTTAGCATAGTTAATGCTAACAAAAATTTTTGAAGGGGACTATAACCTCATGCTTCAAGGTTTCAGCCAGGCTCTGTAAGGGACCAGGATGAGACCTAATGTCAGGGGTAGATTATCCCACACCTGCCTACTTTGTAGTTCTGACCCTTTCCTCTGAAGCATCTGGTGCTGGCCACTGCCTCAGACAGGATTCTGAGCTAGATGGATCTTAGGTCTGACACAGCAATTCCTATGTTCCCATGTGCATATGGGGATATGAAGGTGTGTGTGTGTAGGATAGGAGAGAATGCCCAAGAGCTTAACGTGAGGGTATGTGTTGCCTGCGAAGGAGGCAGAGAGGGCAGAAAGAATGACCCAGAGGGGAGTTGTTTGTCTCGGCTGGTTTCTGATGTTCTCATTTGTTCTTTCTTCTCTTGTTTTGCAGGGAATTTTAAAGGTCTGTGTAAGCAAATCGATCACTTCCCTGAGGATACAGATTATGAAGCTGACACAGCAGAATATTTCCTCCGTAAGTCTGCAGGCTCTTTTCCTTGGAACTGATTGTGGGTGCGAGCACTGGGTGCCCTTTGCTTCCTGTAGATGACACTGTTCAAAGTCTGGTTCCCTTGAGGATTAACATGCCAGATGAGGCAAAATCTGGAAGAATTGACTGGGGGCATCCCTAAGACCTTCTGAATATCTGTCTCAGTGGGTCCCCTGCCTTCCACTAACGAATCCACTCCCACCTCCACAAGACCAAATCTACCGGATCCTGCTAGAGTCAAACTTGCACTGGCAATTAAAGGGTTTTTTAATTAAAGGTATTTAATTATGATAAAATTCTGTAGCCCCTCAGCCTCACCCCCAACTCTAAATACATTGGAAGAATACTGATAAGGAGAAGGAAGCATTTCCAAGATGCAAAGAGAGTGTCCCATTAGCTCAGATAAAGCAAAACAGATAATAGGCTTCCAGTGAAAATTACTCTAAGGAGAAAGGGAAACGACAGAAGCACTGACTGTGTCACCAGTTGCAATCATCTCTCAGGTGGGAGGGACTAAGTAACCCTGTGGATAGAGGGTATGTTAGAGAGACTTGCAGAGAAACTGCAGGTCATTTGTTCCATCTGATCCCCAGGCAAGGAGATTAGAGGGTTTGAGTATGGGGTCGCAAGCCTTTCACTTCTGAGTCTCTGGATCTAATGCATGCCAGGTCATTTGTGACCAGGAGTCACTACCCTCTGATAATTGTCAATCCACATAAAATGAGTCAGTGGTCTTAGTCTATTTCTGGAGCAAGTAGTCACCTCACAGAAACCAGCACCATGAGAGACACTAATTAGTAGCCTTGGTAGCAGTCTCAGCAGAGCAACCGAGGACTGAATGGGCCATAAAGACTGACCTCCCTTAGATGTAGTAGCCCCTCCATGAGGGGCGGAAGGCACACTAGTGGGGAGACTGGGATAGTGTGTGTGTGTGTGTGTGTGTGTGTGTGTGTGTGTGTGTGTGTGTGCGTGCGCACTTGGGGGATAGGGGCACAAAAGTTTACACCTCTTCTGCTTCTGCTGTCCCTGTTGGACTGCATATATTGAATTCTTATACTGTGATCATATCCGATTTCAAAAACTGAGTAGGTTTGTGCTGGTCAGTGCTCAGATGGGCAAGCTCTGAGGAGCTCCTGCTTCTGTCACCAGAGTTGTTGATCAGACACCTTTGGCTGACAGAACATTCACTGAAGTGGGCTGTGGATAAGAGATGGAGAGCGGGTGGTACAGGGAACTGCATGGGAAGAACAGAGCCTGTTGGAGCTAACACTTCTCTTTGGAGCACAGAAAAGACTGAAGAGCATATACCAGGTCCACTTGCTGCACTTAGAGCATGGTGTGTCTCTGGAAGGGGCACAGAAGTGGAAAGCAGAGACATCAGAGATCAGAGCCCTACTTGGGACATGAGGGCAGAGTTCACAACTCCCATGTACGGGTAGATGGAGCCAGCCTGGAAAACTGTGCAGTTCTGTGTGGTCCGTAAAACCTTCACTGATGAAAAGAGACCACTTTTGTTCAGTGCAAAAGCGGAGGCTCGGTCTTCCTTTACAACAGATGCATAGGTCCCAGCAGCTAATCTCTACCACTATGTCCTGTTGTCACTCCTTGAGCACAGTTCCTGTTGACATCATGAGAAGAGATCTTTGCTCTAAAGGAGCCCAAAAGAAGTGGCTTTTAATTGTGTGGGCTAAGCATCAGGGATCTGCTAGGGCTGGGGATCTCTAGGAGTCATCAACTACGACTCGTGCATGTTTGGAGCATGCTGGAGGCCCAGCAGCACCGTGGAGTTAGAAAGATTTGGGATTCTTTCAAGATCATTTATGTGGATGAAAGAGGGAAACTGTGATAGGATTTAATCATCAATTCTAAAATATTTGCCCACCTGCTGTGGTTTTAAATAATCCCCTGGAGAAGGTTTCCTTAAAATGTATTTCTGTTGCATTGCTTGCCACACAGCTTGTGGGCCAGGGCTGTAAACGCGGGTGACACTCATCAGCAGAGGGATGGGCACACTGGTTTGTTGCTGTAGAGTTACCTCTGAGCACAGGTTTGCTAGTGAAGACTTGTTTGCTGGCATTGGTCTCTTTTTAGCAAACAGAGCTTTGGAGCATTTGTTTTGGGGAAGAGCCCACAGAGGGCTCCAGATCACTGTCTCCTCCAAGAGGAGACAAGTGTAGGTCAAATGGTAGGTCTATTATCCTTGACAATGTTCCCTTCAAAGCAAATCCCCAAGGTGGAATCCCTTAGGAAAGAGCAGTGTTCAATGAACTGAAGCGGGATATTGGGGTTTGGGCAGACTTAATGAGATCCTTGCTGGGTCATGTCTGGTAGAAGGAGCCTCATGCTGAGCTAGGCCTGACTGGAGATGACCTGACTTGGACAGGTTCTCCCAGGACTCCTGCCAAATTGGAGCTTGTTGAGGCTTCACCTGAGCTGGGGCTGGTAGTGTTGGCATGACTGTCTAGGAGGTTGTTTCTGATCTTTAGATTAGATTGTTGCCTGGATCAGAGTGGGCAGGAGATTGGGATGGCAGGGAGCCTGATTAGGACTCAGTTTGGTTTTGCTGACCATTCAGATAAAATGGCTCGGGTTCCTTGCAATCAAATGGCCAGTGTCAGGAGGAAGGGGGGGAATGTCAGTGTGTTTCTTTGCCACAAGACTCTGAGGCTGGGTAGAAGCCATTCTGAACACATTGCCAGCTCTCCTTCCCTTCAGACGGCATGGTCTGCACAGGGCCGGCCAACAACATTTTGGCACCTGAGGCAGGGAGCTCAAATGATGCCCCCATGCCCCCTCGCTGGGACCAAAACTTTGAAAGGTCTCAATTCTGCCTTCTTCCTGTTCTACTCCTCTCATGGTACTGCTCTGCTACCTACCCCAATAAAGGAGAACTAACAACTTAAAATGCCTTGTTCAAAAATTTTAAGTAACACAACTTTCAAATGCCTGAACAGCAAATGTAACTTTTCTTGTCTGGCATTTTTATCTGTTTGAATAATCAAAGTGATAAGTGATGCTTTCCATGCCTTCTTGGTTGCAAAGATTTGAACTGCTTCCTGAAGGTCCACAGTCTGGGCCAACTCCTGTTCTATGGAGATGGTTGCAAGGCCGACCAGCCTCTCCTGTGTCATTGTGGAGCGTAGATGTGTTTTTATTAATTCCAGCTTGGAGAAGCTGCGTTCTCCACTGGCAACTGTTACAGGAAGTGTTAGAAGTATGCGCAGAGCAACAAAAGCATTTGGAAAGAGGGTGGTCTTCTTATTTGTGCACATATATTCCAGAACAGCCTTTGGAGTTGATTCTGCTGAAATGTATCTTGAAAGGGCTTTCAATTCATCACCTAAATCACTCGCATCAATATTGCGCATGGCATCATGTGTCAACACTGTCTCTAGTGCCCTGCATTGCTGGTGTAGGTCTTCTGCAGGTACAGTGAGAAGTTTTGGAATATCACACAACATCCCAAATATATTGCTGCGTTCCTTGAGCTGCATGAAACGTTCTTCAACTGACTGTATTGCACAATCTAGCACCTGGTTAAAGAATTCAACTTTGAATTGTTGTTTGGGGTCTCTTATGGGATTATCCTGTGCCTTGTAATCAGAATGTCTTCTTCTTTGGTGACTCTTGTATTCTTGAATGGGTAGGAAAATAGCTTCAGTGTGAAGTTCCTCTGCCAACTTCTATGCACTCTTCAAAACGTTTTGAAATTCCTCATCTGGCCGGTAAGACTGTAGGTATGACTTTGTCCAGTTGTTCCATTGTTCCAAATATATCAAGGTCAACACCTTGGAGTCTTTTGCTTACAACATTTATTTCAAACAGTATGTCATGCCACAACACTAAGCCAAACACAAATTTGAAGTTATGTATGTTTCTGGTGATTCCATTTCCCTCTGCCACTGTTCTCCCATGAACAGTTCCTATCATAGTATTATCCTCCATAATGGCAACTATGGCATTGTTTGGCACATACAAATGATCTGAAGTGCCACGCAGTGCTAGGTTTTGGGTAGCAAGCATTCTCACAATGGCAATGAGCCTTTTCAGAACATTTTGCTAGTAAAGAGACTCTGATGCAATCTTCTTTTGATGCTGATCATCTCTGGTGGCCTTTAACCTTAGTCTCATCTCAAGTTCTTTCCACTTATGGAATGCTCTCTGGTGATTTGCTGCCTTCTCATGGCATGCCAGATTTCTAGCCAGATTTTTCCAGTCCTTTGTTCCTGTAGAACCCAATGTGGCTGGAACATTAGACTGGAAGAGTTTGCAACAAAAGCAATATGCAGCATTCTGGGTTTTTGAGTACATAAGCCATGGCCTCTCCACTTCGTCACCATTGGGGATTTCACAACAGTAATGTGTTAGATGGAAACTTCTATTTTCATTGTCTTTGGGGAACATGAAGTTTTTCACTTGCTGTGGCCCATGCAGTACAAGGAAGTTCCTCAGGCTACTGCTCAAGTGGGTCCACAGTCCTGGATCATCTAGACTTAAGGAACTAAACTTAGCAGCAGCTGTTTCTTGCGCCCCCACCACACTCTTCTCTGATCTACACTTTTCTTCAGAAATGTGCACGGAGATGGAGATATGGATGCTGCAGTAGCTGCCAGGTCACCTGCACTCTGACTAACTGGAAGATCAGGCATCTCCTCACCACTCACATCCTCACTGGGGCCGGAAGGCTCACCATGAACATTTTTGTCTATGTATCTCAGGAGAGCTCCTTCCTGCTTAGATAGAAAAGCTTCCTTTGCTTTCTTTCTTTTTCTGCACGCTGCCCCAGAGGGGCATTTTCTTCTTTCACTCATGACTGCTGTTCTGTGCCAACTATAGTGGCTCTCAACACTCAGTTGAAGGGGACAAATAAGCAGGCTGGTAGCAGGGCCTGAGTGAGGGAAGATATCAGCGTCTTAAGGGCCTAACTGGCTCCTACTACTTCAGTTGGCTGCCTGTTCTCCTCAAGTGGGTTCAGGGAAGCAGCAGGAAACAGAAAGCTCCCTGAGAAGCTGGTGTTAATCAGTCCAGGCTCCTGGGGGTGCTAGAGAGGTACATAAGAGGCTCCTCCTCCTCTCTCTCCCTGCAGCTCCAGCTGCTTTCTGTTATTCCCTCTCACCTTTTCTCCTGCCTGCCTGTTATGTCTCTTGTGCCCTCCTTCCTCCAGCACAGCACTCCACCATCTCTGTGCATCTAGAGCAGAGAGAATACATATGCACCAGCAGCAGATACAGTTTTCTGCACCCTGGGTCCTAGTGGCGCCCCTCTCCCCCTGCACACAGACACACACACACACACAGAGTCTGGCACCTGAGGCGGCCGCCTCAGTTCACCTCATGGTAAGGCCAGCCCTGGGTCTGCACTGGACTCTGGAAGGGTACGGTGGGTTCAGTGACAGCCCCTCTCTTCCATGGTCATTTGACTCTGTGGAACTTCTGAAATGAATAAGGCAACGGAGCTGAGATTAAGGCCAGAGAATCCTGGTTTCACCCCTTGAAGTGTCCTCTGCTCCCAATTTCACACTGTGACCTTGTGTTCTCCCCAGCATGTGATGCTAACAATTTCCACGGGGCCCCTCCATACAGCGGGCATCCACTTGGCATTTGCTTGCTGTCATCTGGCTCCCCACTGTTCAATCTTCCCTACTTTCCCCAAACCATTAGCACGGTTATTCCCATCCCGTTCCCTGAAGTAGAACTACATAGGACTGGAGAACAGGCAAGAGGTTCCTCACACCCCTTTGGGTTTATAGCAAGCAGGGATTGTGCTAGAGTCAGCACCAGCAAGAATTCAGTGCCTGATACGAGGGATAGATTCTCCCCCAGGGCCTGTGAACCAATCATCCCTGCTTTCTAGGGAAACCCCCTTTGTTTGCTTTATTCAGGATGATTCTCCCACCTTTGCGCTGAAAGAAGATTTGCATTGGGCTGTTCTTGCATTGAGGCATGTTCTTTCTCAGCCATGTGTTTGTTTCACTCTGTAGCATCTTCTTTCTGCTGGGAAGAGAGGACAGGCCTCTCTCATAAAAATACTGACTGTACCTGCTGTGATGTATTGTGCAGCGTGTGCCAGTCCACAACACTGCTCTCTGCTGGACAGAATATGGAGGGAAGGGGTGAGGGCGGCACAAACGCACACCACCACCATCTGGTGGCTGAAATAAGTGAGAGCTCCTCCCGGTGTGTGTGTGTGTGTTTGCACACGCATGTGCACTGCTCTCTGCTGGATGGAATATGCATGAGGTTGTGAAGTTGCACCTTTAGCTCGCCTGTGCTTCTGGAGGATTAGATTGTGAGTTTTATTTCCCAATGCCAGTGAGGGCTGCAGCCTCAGCCTATAGCCACAGACTGTCACCCTGCCTCAGTAGCTGCTTTCCAACTCTCTACAAATCTCTCCTTAGGAGGCGAGTTCACTTTCCAAATGATGTGCAATTGACTGACTCTTTGGGTGAAACGTTTGGGACGCTGGCACTGCTCTTTAAAAACCAAACTGCATTGCATTATAGATGGGAATAATAGCTGAAGGGCCCTACTCAGGCACACGGTGTGAACAAAAGCAGGAGTGAGAGGTTTGCAGCGGGTTCAGCCAGGTTATGAAAGAGTCCCAGGTAAACTTCTGCCACCAGGCCCCCTGAGTATGCCACTGGCTTCTGATAGTCTCAATGACAATCCAACACATGGGTGATCCATTTGTGACCACTCTCTCCTTCTGTTTCCTCTCGCCCTCCCCTTCTTTCTCTTTATTCCTCCCTGAATCACTCTGCCCTCTCCATGTTTCTCTCCCTTCTCTGTTTCCTCTCCTTCTCCCCCACACAATACATGCTATTGTTTTCCTTCTGAATCTGTTCCCTCCCCTCCCCATCTCTTTGTCTCCTGTGTTGTTTTCTCTTCTCCCTTTCCTCTGTCTCCTACCTGTGCTGTTATTTCTCCCCCTCTCCCTCTCTTTTTCACAGGGGCTGTAAGGGCCTCTAGTATTTTCCCGATCCTGAGTGTGATTCTGCTTTTCATGGGTGGACTCTGCATTGCAGCCAGCGAGTTCTACAAAACCCGACACAACATCATCCTTAGTGCCGGCATCTTCTTCGTGTCTGCAGGTAAAGGGATGAGGGACAAATGGGCTGGGGAGATGGAAGACTAAGAGCAATAGCGAGGAAGATGCCATCAGGGAACGAGAGTGACAGGCTGTCCAGGTGATGGAGCAGCAGGGGCAGAAGGGAAAGGAGGTGGTATGTTTGCACAGGCAAAAAGGGCAACATATATTTTTCAGTCTAGATGAGCTTTATTTCAGATGAATGAAAACATTCAACCAGAAAGAGTAAATATAAAGTCTCTCTGTGTGTGAGAAAGAGAGAGAGAGAGAGCACACAGTGACTCACTCTGACATTCTGCATCTGAAGTGACACACAAATGGCAGCTTCTCCCTGCAGAGAGATTCCTGTACATGTACAAACGCAGTAAACAGAAAACAGAATCCCAGCTCCCTTCAGTTACATGGCTACGTCCACCACTGGACAGACTCTGACATCAGACAGATGGAGCCATGGGGTCCCTGGACTACTTCTCAACAGGGTGCAACCACCTTGGGTGGAGGAAATATAGGAAATCAATTTCTCCAGGACAAGGTTAGAGCAGTGTTGGGGTGCAGGGCTGGGAAGGCAGGATCTCAGAATTGGATGTACATGGAGACTGAGCGCCTCTCTACATCTGCTGAGGGAGCGGGTCTCACAGAGACAGGCAGGACTGACTGGGGTGCCAGTAGCAGGGTGAAGTTTAGGATTCAGTGAACATGTGGAATGAATTGCTCTCTCACCTGAGAATCCCCAGAGAGGGCTCCAAGCAGGGCAGGGTTGGAGGCTAGTTTGGGGAGCTGTGAGCAGACAGGCAGTCGGGCCCTCACCAGCACTGGACTACTCTTGGGAAGACCGGTGGGATCCTAGGCTTTAACCTTGCACCTCCTGCTGTCCTTTCCCTCTAGGATACTCTAATGTTTTCCTCTCTCTCTCTTATCATCGCCCGCAGGTCTGAGTAATATAATTGGCATCATTGTGTACATATCAGCCAACGCTGGAGACCCCTCCAAGAGCGACTCCAAGAAGAACAGTTACTCCTATGGTTGGTCCTTCTACTTTGGGGCCCTGTCCTTCATTATAGCTGAGATGGTTGGAGTTCTGGCCGTCCACATGTTTATTGACCGGCACAAACAGCTGCGTGCCAACGCTCGTGCCACGGACTACCTCCAGTCCTCCGCCATCACCCGCATCCCCAGCTACCGCTACCGCTATCAGAGACGCAGTCGCTCCAGCTCCCGTTCCACTGAGCCTTCACACTCCAGGGATGCCTCGCCCGTCGGGATCAAAGGGTTCAATACCCTCCCATCAACGGAGATCTCGATGTATACCCTGACCAGGGACCCCCTGAAGGCTGCTACCACCCCCACCGCCACCTACAATTCCGACAGGGATAACAGTTTCCTCCAGGTTCACAACTGTATCCAGAAAGAGAACAAGGACTCTATCCACACTAACACAGCCAACCGCCGGACCACCCCGGTATGAAGCCACCGCCAGGAGCTGAAAATGGGGAAGGAGCAGGCGGGAGGTGGGGAGGAAACAGAAGAGGAGGAGCAGGGGCACCAGGGCGGGCAGGGGAGGGAGAAGAGAAAGCAACCATGGGGGAAACCTTCCAAAAGCAAAAAACAAAAACAAAACAACAACAACAAGAAAAGAAACAAAAGAAAAGAAACGACAATGACAAAAAAAGTATAAAAAAAATAAGAAAAAAGAAAAAAAAGAAAAAACTTTAAAAACCAAGAGAGATTTAAAAAAAATAGAAAATAAATTCAAAAGAAAATGCATGATTTCCCATGTACCATTATTTTAACATTTAAGGACTCTATCCACACTAACACAGCCAACCGCCGGACCACCCCGGTATGAAGCCACCGCCAGGAGCTGAAAATGGGGAAGGAGCAGGCGGGAGGTGGGGAGGAAACAGAAGAGGAGGAGCAGGGGCACCAGGGCGGGCAGGGGAGGGAGAAGAGAAAGCAACCATGGGGGAAACCTTCCAAAAGCAAAAAACAAAAACAAAACAACAACAACAAGAAAAGAAACAAAAGAAAAGAAACGACAACAACAAACAACAAAAAATTAAGTGGGAGGAGGAGGAGGAGGCAGCTCTTTGGATTTTTTCAGGTTTCATTCTTTCATTTTTTTGGTTTGTTTTCTGTTCAGTTTTAACCCGACGTGGACTCACAGGCTCCGGGGGTGGGGAGTCTCCAGGAAGTGTGGGGGGATGGATTAGCAGTGATGAGTGTATCTGTGGGAGTTCTAGGGGTTCGTGATGACCCTGGAGATCTTGGGGTTACTTGTGACCTGCTCAGACTTGCCAAGACCCTGAGATCAAAGGTGATTCATGTGTCTCTTGTGGGCCCTTGAAGGGTTAACATTGACTTTCCTGTCCTTGGGAATCCCAGGGGTTAATGCTGATTCCCTGGTCCCCAGGGCTCCCAGGGAGTTAATGGTGACCAACCTGGACTCACTAGTCCCTGGGGATCCTGTGGTTAACAGCAACATTGCAAAAAAAAAAAAAAGTTTCTAAAAAATAAGTAGCAATTTTTTAATAAAACAAAACCAACTATAAATAAATGTAAATACAGTAAGTGGATTTACTTGCAAGAAAACCAGATAGTATTTTTCTTTTCATTTTTGTTTTCTCCAGCTTTAAACTGTGAAAACGTGGGAGTTGGGGGGAGGGAGGGAGGGAAATGCAAATTAGCAGGGGGGGGGCTTGTAAAGAGAAAACGGAAATTGAATCCCTTTAACAAAATGAAAATCGCTGAGAGGCCGGAGCTCACCTGGCTGGCAGGAGGGGAGAGGCTCCCCGCTGGCCACAGGGCTTTGTGCTAGACACACATCTCTCCCTGAGGAGAGGAAGATGCTGCTATTGGGGGGATGGGTGACAGACAGCATAAGGACTATATGCTAATAAGGAGACTAGCATTCACATGCGCACTCCCATCATGCATGCAGTGGATGCTCCCCGGCGTAGGCAGACATGGGATGCCTACTGCTGTATATATCTTCAAATGTCAGTTTTGCCTAGTCACCAAGAGCCTGACCCCCACCCCCACTAAAACCAACGAGAGTCTGTCCATTGACCTCAATGGGCATCGGATTGGGCCCCAAGGCTTGGACGGACCTCGTCGTGTACAAGGCCTGATTCCCTACTGCCTTGCCCCTGCGTAGTCGTTTACATCCAGCAGGGTAGGTGCAAAGTGCTACCAGATTGGAGGTCCCCATTTGCTTGCCCCAGTGGTAGTGTTTTACTCTCATTCTGTCCCGGGGCAGTGACTAAAACAGGTGCAAGGCAGTGAGGCCCTTGAACTCCTACATACATGCTTTCCTCTTTCTGCTCATACACACTCTGGGCCTGATTCTCCTCTCCCGCTGGTTTGACCCCAGTTAACTCCCCTGCAGTTAGTCCTGGTTTACACTGGTGCGCATGAGAGGAGAATCAGGTCTACAGTCTCCCATTCATACGCGCACTCGTCCCACCACATCATTGCAGACATCTACCCTCCCTTCCCTGCTTCCTTCAAGAATGTAAATCCTGCAAACCTCCTCACCATGCCTGCAGCACCCATCCATCCCAGGAATTATCACACGCACCAGGCACTTGGCCTAACATTTAGCGCCAAGGCTTTGTGCTGAGGAGAATCAATGTGCCAAGGAGGTCCTAGAAACCACTTGTAATTCAGCTCCCTTTATAATGCTGCTACCAGGACACAGAGAGGGATGGCGGGGAGAGTGGGCAAAGCAAACAGAAGGAGAGCATTATCAATATGCCGCCGTGTGTCACTCAGTCAGCTACAGACCAGCCCAGGGCCAGCACAGATTGAGAGAATTCTCCGTGGACGTATGGACAACAGAATCCCTTCTGTTGCATCCAGGGGCAGGTCAAGGGCTGCGGGTTTATTGAGTGGGTCAGTTAACCCTTTCAGCTGCTCAGCCCCACCCTTGACTCTGTTCCAATTCCTGCTGTTCCAGTTTTAAAGGTTGTTAAGTCCCATGGTTCAGCTCCCACTGGAGTGTAGACACTGTTCCTAAAACGATTCCTGGCCCCAGATATTGCTGCTTTATCCTACTTTCCCTCTCAGCACAGGAAAGTGGGGTCCCTTCCAGGGCAGGGTTGGGGAGCAGCATGTGGGAAATTTAAGTCCAAGGTTAAACGAATTCTCTCTAGGTCTTGAGGGGAAGGTCTGGCGCTGATGGAGAAGCACAGAGAAAGGTTAGATGAAACTGATCATCTAGGTGGCATGCCTCAGTCTGTACTGGGTGTCTGGGATTCCTGCTGAATTCCAGTCACCTCCCAGCCTGCCATCCCCACCTGGTCCCCAGGCCTTTGAAAATATAAAAGAATAGATGAAAAATAACCCCCTCCCTCCACCTCCAAGCACTGAATTAAAATTGGTTTCCCAAACTCCGGCATAGACAGAGTACGGTGTTTTGGGTTAAATCCAAAGCTGCTTTCGAGAACTTGATGCCCACAAAGTTCTTGAGCATTTGCAGAGTGGAACGAGAAGATGAGTGAGCACCTGGGTGTGAGAGAGGGGGAGAGAAGAGGGAGGACTAGGACTGGCGGGGAAGCTTTTTCTAAGGATATTGCTCATGTCCAGCTCAAACCAGTTCAAGAAACCAACCTCCATTTTCTTTATTTTGTGGGGTTTTTTTCAGACTGTTAAAAAGAAAAAAATTTAAAAAACAGAAAATTACAAAAAAAAAAAAAAATCCTGGTACATGAAATAAAGATTTTTTTTTTTATAACTTGGTCCTCGTTTATGTGGCTTTATTGGGAAGTCTTGAAGAAAAGAATTTTTGGCCTGCCAGAGGAGTCCGTCGGGGGAACAGTGACACAGAGTAGTTTGGAGGGAAGCGTTGGTCTGGTTAGGAGTTCTAGCTGATGTTGCCACTTTGTCTGGTCTTCCCACATGTTTGCGGCCCAGGAAGAAAGGATGACGTGGGGGGCTTGAGGGGGAATAGGTTTTGCCATCCTTATGTTTGAACTAAATGCAATTAAACTGGAGTTGTTGGTGTGTTTGTTTTCTGGAATAGCAGCCATGAGACAAGGTGCATTGTGGGCTTTTCCCCCCTTCTTCTGAAGCATCCCGATGACAGGCCAGTTATCTGTCAATGTTGCCAATTCTCGCAATGTTAGTAATAAGCAACAGAGGGTCCTGTGGCACCTTTAAGACTAACAGAAGTATTGGGAGCATAAGCTTTTGTGGGTAAGAACCTCACTTCTTCAGATGCAAGTCTTAAAGGTGCCACAGGACCCTCTGTTGCTTTTTACAGATTCAGACTAACACGGCTACCCCTCTGATACTTGAATGTTAGTAATGTATTTTAAAGCCCCAGCTCCTGGAGTCCAGGGGAGAATCTCAGGTTTCATTTCAAAATAAAAAGTTTCTAGCTCTTGTAGCTATGGAGAAAAGTCTGCAAATATGAAGCTAATGCAGCCCCAAAACCAGAAGGCAAATTAAAAAAACCACAACTTTTTTAAACATCTCATGTATTTTAAACCATTCATTATTTTTGGGGTGCTTGACTCATAATCTTTGAATGCTTGAAGCTGGCAATACTAGGCTGGCAGAGAGGCAGTAGGGTTCAGGCTGCTGCAAGCAGGCTCAAGGAATTAGGAAATGGGGCTGGGACCAGACCTCAAGGGGAGCCTCCTCAGATATACGCCCTTTGTATTAATTGTCTGGGTCTGTTACATCCTGGCACCTTTGGATGTCCAAAGCATGACTGAAAAATTTGGGGCAGAGATGGGGATAGATATTTGTGGGCAATTTGGGAGGAGGGAGGATCCCCATGTGAGTGGAATCAGCTGCCTTTGGCAGTCAGTGTCTATAGAGAAGAAACTCCACGCTGGAGGGGAGTGAGGCAGAGGAACAAGGATGGGGTGAACTGGCTCACCAGAAATGTAACTGAGTTACCAAGTCTTTGCCCAAAATTCAAACTCACCCCATCCCCGCTCCCTGATGTGCAGTCAGAACTCAAACTGGATCCTCAAACTTTTGTCCTAAACTCAAAGGAACCCCCAATATCATCAACATCTCCCTCCCCCTGCCACACACACACACAAAACTTTGATGGGGCTAGTTAGTTGTCATTTGTTTTCAATTTCACTTTTGCAGGCTGTTTTGCTTCCTGGTTCCAGCCAAAAGCAACACTGTTTAAAACCCTGCAAGGAAAGGTTGTTGTCCGTGGAACAGGGGCCTGGCTGGAACCAGGAAGTAATGGAGAGGGGACATGGCCTGACAAGAGGGCTCCGGACTTGACACAGCCAGGAGAGTAGGAGGTGCTTTGAGTGACTGAACTACCACCAAGCCTTCTGGAGCTTTGCCTGATGCTGAGTAGGGGCTGCCAGGGAACGAGGTGACACACAGCTGAACAGGAAGGAAGAATCTCTGCATTAAGCAAATAGAGAGCAGCTGGATGGAAGCAAAAGGTAGTGGGGAGTTATACCAGATTATACCAGAGCTGGGAAAAAAACCCAGTAAAGGGCAGAATCCAGTCAGAGAAATTAAACAGACAGTGATGAGAAGTGTGAGGAGGAGACACAGGGTTCCCGCTCTTCCAACACAATGGGCAGAGTGGGTAAAGCAAAGTCAGCGGAGGGCAGATCCGGCACATCCATCGGCATGAAAAAGGCACGGTGGTGTGAAGGAGATGCTGGGTTAGGGCAGGCTTGAGAGGCCATGCAGGCGGGGGCAAGCCCACATCCCTGCTGTTTGCTGTTCAAGGGACAATGATGGTGCTGGTGGCTCAGAAGGAGCAGCAGTGAAAACCCCTCAGGTACGTGAATAGCACCAATGGGGAGGGGAGGGGGTGTGCGTCCAGAGCCCTGCTAATATTAAACTGATGATGCTGGGTACGAACACTTTGCATTTCTCGGGCCCCTTCCATCTGAAGACATGAAAACACTTTGCAAACAGTAACACCTACAGCCTCCCAGCCTCCCTGTGCCATAGTCTCTCTAGGTCAGGATCCTTATCAGAGAAGAAACCACAGGCACATGAGGAAAGTGACTTGCTCAAGGTCACACAGTGAAGCAGTGGCAGACCCTGAAATAGAGCCCAGCTCTCCTGACTCCCAGTCCCCTGTTCTAACCACTAGGCCATACTGTGTGGAAGAGCCCAACCAGGAGGAGCGGAACTGAACCCCTGACTCACAGACACAGGATGGCAGCATATGAACAAAGGGGAAGCCTTTGCAGGGGGTTCAGAATCCCACAGGGAGGGGGGAGGAAATGTTCTTGCAAGGAGGAGTGGGGGGGCTGCAGACACCTGTGGTGGGAGAGGTGAGGAACAGTACTCTGGGAGGAACAGATCCTGACAGCAACATGTATGTGCTGTGGGGGGGGGAAGGGTAGCAAGGCAGGCAGGCAGGGGAAATGGCAGAAAAAGTGATAGTAAGAAAAACCCAGAGACGATCTCATAGGGGAGGGGGCTATTAAATTTGATCCTAGTCCTAGCCTTAACGCTGGGGGGGCAGAGGGGACTTGTCATGGCTCATACCTGGAGGCTCATGGATTCGGGGCTGGATGGCCAAGACACTGCAGAGCTTCGGTGCCCGCAACCTGGCGGCACAGGAGTTAGCGTGCTGGAGTCGCCGGTGCACTGTGCCTGACAGTGCAGGTGCCACCAGGGTGACTAATTCCTGGTTTCTGCCGGGAATATTACACTTCCCTCCAGCCCCAATTTCCTTGTTGCAGCCCCCCCAAAAAAGAAGACACTTGCTGCTGCAGTACTTCTATTTTGTAGCTGCCACGTTCTGGATTGAAGGGGGAGCTGGTAACCAACTGTCTTTGAATCTGTTGGAAAGGTCACAGCAAAAGCCACTGCTCCTCCTCGGCCTGAGTGAACAGCCTCAGCAGCTAAACCAGCACGGAGGAGACAGATTGTGACGGCTCCCGGGTCTCCTGCATTGGCAGCGCAGGGCACTAACCACTGGCGCTCCTAACCCACCTGCTCCCACGGGACAGCAGTCCGGACAGGAAAACCTGGCTAGCTTGTGTGGCAGTGTTCGCCAGAAGGCCGACTTGGAACCTTCCACTCCAGATAGGCTAGAATCCCACCCCTCTTCTGCAGACGGAGATGCTTTGAACTGATGTGTGGGAGCAGCAGGGTTAATTCTGCTGTGCGACTGGGCCAAAGGCAGAACGGCTCTCTGGGAATGAAGGGGTTGAAGCAGCAGGTTGGCTCTCCCCGGGCTGACACTGATGGATTACAGTATGTCCTCTGTATTAATAGCACTGCAGTTCTCTCCTCTGACTCTCGCACCCGCCTGCTGCATCTTGCACTGATCAATACTGGGGCCTTGCATTAAAATTCCACAGTTATCTCCTCTGGTCACTTGTAAACACCCTCTCTGCCCCAGCGCTTTCTTCTCTCCTCCTGTTCGCTAGCTATCTGTCTCCCTCCCCCCAGTTCTCTGACACTCCTTTTCTTCCCTCCTCCAGTCTTCCTAATTAGCATCCACTTCCCATTCCTGGCGCCAAGCTTTCCCCCAACCTGCCGCATATAAGTCACTTACTCCCATTAAGTACAAAGGGCATGGCTTGTATCTCCCCAGGGAGCACCACACACACAAAGCCACGGTGTGATGCAGCATGGCTGTGTTAGAAAGGCTACAGCACCACAACCCTCTTCCTTCCCCCTATTGCTGCATTGGGGTGCTGGGAGACTGAACATGACCAAGCTATAGAATATGGCCCTTCATTCAACGTTGAGTCACAGCTGTTGTATCAAGCTGGGGTTGCTGAGCTTCCGTTGTCATTTCTCTAGTTTACCCTCTCTGGGTTCACCCCCAGGGCAGTGAGATCTGTCCCCTCTCCCTCACTGTTTTCCCTTTAACTCTTTTCGCTTTCCCTCCTGCTCTGGACATCACTCAATCCATGCCTGTCCCGTTCCTCCTCCCATCTTTCCACCTCCTCACATCTGCTTCTCAACAGACACCCAGCAGTCCATCAAAGTTGTCCGCCTAGCTCCTTCCACTTGCCCTGTCCTTTCATCCCAGCAAGGATCCTTCTGCTGAATAACTATCCTCCAGATTTCCAGAGCCTGCCTACCCTGCAGGCATTTCTGTGTAAGGCGCTACCAAGTCCAAATGGGATTCACCTAGCAACAGGTGGAAATGGCAGCCCATGGTGTGAAGAAGCAGGCTCCTGGAGCCTGGGAGTATAACCGAGTGCTGCTCCTCACCCCATGCCCTGAGCAGAGGACACTGCTGGAATAGCAGAGAGCTTACCCCTTGGTTCCCAGTGTGGGGGACGGAGCCAGCAGATGCAGCTGTCTGGGGGAG
Organism: Trachemys scripta elegans; assembly: GCF_013100865.1. Taxonomy (NCBI): domain Eukaryota; kingdom Metazoa; phylum Chordata; order Testudines; family Emydidae; genus Trachemys; species Trachemys scripta. The sequence continues at coordinate 92,779,764 of NC_048298.1, forward strand.
TCAAGGCTGTCTATTCCTTAGTCAGCAATGGGAGATAGGTGCTCACTTCCTTCTGTGCCCTCTGCTGTCTCCATAACACTCCCGGCCCCCACCAGCCCAGAGGACAAGAGGCTGGGTCTGGAGATCTAAACCTAGATCTCCCAAGTCCCACATGGCAGGGCAGGAGCATTAATCTCACAGCTCATAGACTCATAGACTTTAAGGTCAGAAGGGACCATTATGATCATCTGGTCTGACCCCCTGCATGCTGCAGGCCGCAAGACCCTTCCCTGGACTCTGCCGTTGAAGTCCCCAATCCTGTGTTTTAGTGACTTCAATCGGCTGAGACCCTCCTGCTAGTGATCCCTGCCCCATGCTGCGGAGGAAGGCGAAAAACCTCCAGAGGCTCAGCCAATCTACCCTGGAGGAAAATTCCTTCCTGACCCCAAATATGGCGATCAGTAATACCCCGAGCATATAGGCAGAGTCTCTAGCCTGACCCTTGTTGGCCATTATGCTATTCACGTACCATTGCTTGGTTTTCCTTGGCTACTGTGTTTTACCATTAAACCATTCCCTCCATAAACTTATCCAACTTAATCTTAAAACCAGACAGGTCCGTCACCCCCACCGTTTCCCTCGGAAGGCCGTTCCAATATTTCCTTTCATTACCTCAGTCATCACTTTCAGCATCTCCCCCTGCTGGACCGCCAGTTTTTGGAGAGCTTCACTTAAGCTTTCCAATGTTAGCTGTGTTTGGAGCAGGGCTTTTTCCCCAGCAGCTGCATTCATGAGGCCACCACTTCGTGTACGGGGGTTAGTCTTGGCTGTCTCTGTCACAGGAACTTTCTCTTCTTCTGACCACATAATAGCAGCCTGCATGAGTTCATGGAACTTCTTACTGAGCTCTTCCTTAAACCTCCTTTTCATTTCACGGCGGAGGGAATCATCCTGGAGCCCCAGCACTAACTGCTCTTTCAGAACCGTATCTGGGTCTGGAACTCGTTGAGGGTCTCGCCGCTCCACTCTGCTCATTTTCTCCAGCTTGTGTTGGACCCTGGCATTGGATGGGGCCAGGGATTTGAAATGGCCTGGCAGTGCAGTGAGCTGATTGCAGGGCACCAGGACCTCATCCTTCCTCTTTTCCTTTTGTCTTCCTTTCCCTCTCGGCCGCTGCTCTTCTCCCTTTTTTTTGCTCCTTGCTGGCATGGTGCACAGCGGGCAGTGCTGCCTCCTGCAGGCTGGTATCAAAGCTCAGAGGAAGCCTGCACTGGCCCTTTGATCTGCATGTTTCAAGCTGCCAGAACAAGCCAGTGGGACGCCTCATCCCAGAGATAATTACAGACGCCTGGTGTTCCATTTCCACTCATCCTCCAGGGACCCCTTCCACAAGCAGCAGCAATGGGCCTGCCTGGAGAATGAGGGCACGAGGAAGGGATGGAGCTCCAGAGCAGGCCAGGAGCCCATTCAGCAGAGAACAGGCTCAGAGCTGAGGGCCCTGTTACTATAATGGGCATCACACACACACATGTACCAGGAACAAGGCAGCCATGCACATGGGCCTACTCTTCTGGGGCATAATCATCCTCCCATTCTACTCTCCCCTCCACCTGCTTCTCCTCTAGGGTGAGACATGGTCCCCCTCCCCCTTCTGGTTCCTGCCAGCCTCACCAGGACACAGAGGCCTGAGCTCCCCAGTACTGAAGAATGCAACTGGGAGGTGCCGAAGGAGCCAGTAGCCTCTCCATCCCCACTGCATTGTTGCCCCGTCCCTGGGCAGCTCTCGGAAGTTGCTGGCCTCTCCTTCATGGCTGTGCATGGCCAGGTCTGAGACAGACTGGGAGAAGGATGGGGTTAATTCTCCCTGGCTGGAAAAGCCATCATCCGAGCTAGGGACTTGTAAGGTCCTCATCACCAGAGTAGCGGAGCACCTTGCAACGCTCCTGGAGCAAGAGAACAGAAGAAGGCAATTATGCAAAGCACTAGCTGGTAGGAGCTAGGTATTAATAATAGTGTCATATGAAAGTAGAGTCAGGAGTGAAATAGCCCCTGGACCAGCTCCCAGAGGGGACAATCATGGCAAGAAAGGATGGATCAGTGAATAGGGCTCTGGATGGGGACCCACGAGACCTGCGTTCAGTTCCTGGCTTGGCCACAGACTCCTTGCGTGGTCTTGGGCAGGCCGATCTACCCTTTGCCTCAAGTCCCCATCTATAAAATGGGGATAATCTTTCCCTACCTCCCAAGGTGTTGGGAGGCTAAAATCCATTCCAGCGTGTGATGCACTCATGCTATGGTGGTGGGAGGCCACATCATTACCGAACTGTGGAGAAAGTGATTCCTTCTTGGGATGTGGCCTGTCCAGCAGGGATACGTGATTCTCTACCAGGGAGAGATCTCCATGCCTGGGGTCGGTGGATCAGTGGTTCCCTCCTAGGACTCTGGAGTGGGATGCTTATTCTGCCCAAACCCCAGAGGTGTTTTTAAGGTACAGGGGATTGAGAGTGAGAGACAGGGAAGGGATAAGGTTCCGGGGCCAAACACTGTGAATTCAGTTCAGGCCTCAAGGGGTGCAGACAGGGGCAGGCTCTATATAATAATAAATAACTGAGCACTTACACTGCACTGTTCATGTTCAAAGCACTTCCAAACATTAACTAATGAATCTGTCGTAGTAAGGAATGTTTTAAAAGGGCAGAGCTGAAAGCAAATGGCTCATGGGTGGCTGTGAGCACATTTCCCCTGTTTTCAGGGGTGGATTAAGACTATATTGGACTTGATCCCTCAAAACCACCCTCCCCAAGGCCCCCCACCACCACATTCTTGAGTCACTAGCACTGTATGCTACCCTTGCCACCCTAATCAGAGTCACACTTCCCAGATGCTGCCTGCCTGCCCCCGCTGTCCCTCAGGTCATGTTGTGAAGTGATCTGTGGAGTGGAGTGGAGGAGGGAGCACCATGGATTTAGGATGCATGTCCTCTCTAGGTCCTGTGCTGGCAGCAGATGGCCAGCTGGCAGCAATCAGCTGCGCTTTACCCTGTGTGCTGCTCACTGACTCACACTATGCAGGGTCCTGATCCTGCAGCCTCTCCCAAAGGGTTAATGGTGCCCAAGCTGAGGGGACAGCATTGCCCTGGGAGAGATGACTGGTGGCTGCTCATGTGGGTCTGGAAGTCCTCAGCTTTACTCTTCCTCTTTATTTTTCTGTCTAAGCATTGGCCTCATCTGCCCAGCTTTCCTTACCTCTTCCCGTGGTAGCTTCCATCTGCAGGCTTGGTGCAGTCCCTTCTGAGGATACATGCCTGGCCTAGCAAGGCAGGGATAAATCTGCCTGGCTTCTTACTATGAGATCAATCAATGTACTGTAGTATCAGCTGGTGAGCCCAGCAGGTCTCAAGGCCCACCCCCACAGGGAGTCAAGAGCTAGCAGACCATTCATAACTCAGGAGGAGTGGAGCTGTGATATGCTAACCCTGACCCCAATAGGACATAGTCATGGGGAGCTCCCATGCCCCCAGCACTGCAATATGAAAGGTTTGTCAGGAGGGGATTTCTTTTCCTCAGTTTTAGGTGCCATGGGCCATACAGGCCCTTTAACAGGAGGAACTCTGGGAACCACCTGAGTGCCTCCAGGCCGCACTTGCCCAGTACAATCATGTGGGCAGAGGAATTTGAGGAAGTAGGAAGGGCTCTGAATTGGGGTAGGGGAGGGAAGAGGAGCTGGAACTATGTCACTGGGGCACTGCCCCACTCAAAACCATGAGAAAACAAAATCCATGTAAAACGAATGTGCCCTTGTCCCAGTGCTGTGCACCATTCCTAGCTGGTCATGGAACAGGATGGACCTTCGGACTCACATAAAGGCAGCCACTCCAATGCCCCAAGTTATATAGGGCAAGTTCTAGTAGGGGGTGCAAATGGAAGAAGAAGCAGCAATCGCCTTCCCTGAATAGCCAAGCCACTGCAGCTGAGAATTGAGGGTCACATTCAATATGAGCATGCACAACTAAGGCAAGTTAGTGTGAGCAGCTGTAGACCTGCCCCTGGGTGGTGCCTGAGTTTGCTTCTGGCTACAAAGGGTCTGATGTTAATGTTAACTCTCCTCATCCTCAGATGTCCCTCTGTGTGAATGTTCCATAGTGTGGTCCTGTTAGCCTGGAGCACTGTTTGTTCTCATTTCTGTGTGATCTACACTAACGGCCATGCATGTGGGAAACCTGGGGACTTTGATATTAAAATATTCCAGGGCATTAAACACCACTGTGCTGAGTATGTCTGATGTTGGATCACAGAGAGAGGGAACTCATTCTTCCAGAGGTGAGCAACAAAGGCCAACCCCACAGCTATTGGTGCAGTACTTCCTAAAGCCTGTTTTGATGCTGCTTCAGGCAGTGCATTTATAATCTACTGGCTAAACACGGGGTCAGGTTGCCCTCTAGTGACTGCCTCACATAGCATCGTAAGAACTCCGCTACTGTTGTCAGTGAATGCGGATTCTCTTTCACCAAGAGACAGTGAACTCTGGTTTTGAAGTAGAATGATGGGTCTGGAATCTGGCCCCCATGCTGGGGATCATGCTGTCTGTGTGTCTGCAGCATGGGCTTTTGTCGCATGCTCATCAGGGCTAGCTCTGCCTTTGACGTTGGACCTGTATCAGCTTGAACTGAGGTCTTTTAATCATGAGGCCAGCGCTCTCGCCAAGCCTGTGTTTAGGGTGGAGCCCAGCTATTTCCTGACACTAGCAGAGTTGATACTAGTTAACGTTTTGAGAGATCTGTCATCCTGCTGGCAGGTCTCACTCTTAGGCCAACGGGAGGAGCTGGTCTCTTTCCTGGGTACCAAAGGGTGTGTGACCCCAGTCTGAGCCTGCTGGTCTTTATTAATGCACGTGCTGTGCCCAGCAGTGCTGGGGTGGCAGGGGGGTGGGAATGGAGTGCAGAGCCTTCAGCATCTAGGTCCCCAGTCCCAGTGAGGCCCAGTCCCAGTTGTATCACAGTGAGAACTGTTATGGAAAATGAGGGTGGGGAGATCTCAGTGCATTCTGGACTGATTGGGTGCTGGTGGTTTGGAAAGTCCTACGGCCACTGGGGCTAAGTAGCCCTGTCACTGGTAGTTTCAGGACAGAGGCCGAGGATTAAGGTGGCTGTGGAGATGAGCTCACCCCTAGGGGTGGATCCTCAAGGACAGTAGCAAGGGGTTGGCAAGAGAGACTGTGTGTAGGAAGCTTGCTCTGTGGCTGGTCCTACCCCTTCTGTACCAGTCTTGGAAATAAAGTACAGGGCTTCACTCTCCAGGGACCAGTCAAGCGGAACCTTTCACCACCATTTCATTCTCTTCATTCTTTTTTAATTCTCTAAATGTATTTATTGATTGCTTTAAAGAGTGTTGGGCGCTGGGTCTTTTCATTCCTTAGGAGGCAGTGCCATCCAGTGGAATAAGCTCAGCATAGCAGGAAGAGGCTTCCCTTCTCCAATCCTTCTCTTACCCGAATAACACCTAGTTCTTACAGCATTTCAACAATGGATCTCAAAGCGCTTTACCAAGGAGGGCAGTGCCATCATCCCTATTTTACAGGTGAGGAAACTGAGGCACAGAGAAGGGATTTGTCTTACCCAAGGTCACCCAGGAGGCCTGTGGCAGAGCTGTGAATAGAACCCAGGCCTCCTGACTCCCATCCCAATATTTCACTAGCATCCACCATGTGCCAGGTGCTAGCGATACAGCCGTGAAGAGCTTCCAATCTAAGATGACCCTTAGGTCATTAAGAGGAGAAGTAAATAACTGAAATGCAAGAAATAGATTTTATTAAAATTATTATTACAGTAGCACCTAAAGGCACCAACTGAGTTCAGTGCCCACATCATGCCAGGCACCATACAAATACAGTCAGAGTCAGTCCCTGCCTCAGACAGCTTACAATCTAAATAGACAAGACAGACAAAGGGGAAGGGAAACTGAGGCACAGAGAGGGGCAGCCTCTTGCCCAGTGTCACAATGCAGGTCAGTGTCAGAGCTGGGAATATACCAAGATCTCCTGACTCCCAGTCCGGTGCCTGTTCACTGACTAGATCACACTATCTCATACGAAGGAGGGAAGCCTGTATTTGCCATCAGATTTGCAAAGAATGTTTTCCAGTTAAGCACGGCTCCCAGCTCTCCCTTCCAGCTTCTCCCAGTGGAGCTGCTTGCTGTTGGCATTCTCCCTTCCCCTCGGCAAGAGTTCTCATCATGGACACAATTAATATTATTTATTTACGTATGTGTTGTGCTCACTACTGTACAAGACACAATACAGGCAGCCTGTGATCGTGTACAGCTTTAGCAATGGAGGCCAGGTGTTTAGCAGGGGCACTCTGATGAGTAATTAAAGTTTGCTGTTTGGCCAGCCAGCAGTGCAGCTGACACAAAACTGTTATGCTAAACTCAGTGGGGGAATTGTTGGGTGGCAGGTGTATCCTAAGAAGCAGAGTCAAGCACAACAGCAAGCCAGCTCACCCTCCACTAAGGGCTGTAGCTGCTCCAATCCCCAGCAGATGTTGAGCTTGTTAGGCCAAAGGGGGTGGCTAGGGGGAGGCACAGCACAGATCTGGCAAAGCTCAGATCTGACCTCTATCTAGTATCAGCTACGACCTTGGGAAGTGCGTTAGTCCAGACGGGGGCTGTGTCTTGGGCTGCTGCAGTGCAAGGCTGAGAATGTGTCTCCTCTTTTCCTGCTACCTCAGGGTGTGTGAGGCCTAATGGAGGACATATGTAGTCAGGCTTTGCCAGAAGAGACAAAAGCACATGGGTGACTCCTCCAAAGACGGAACTGAGCAGATGGTGCTGAAATCTGCTCAAGAGGAGAGCAGGGACCCTGAGGCTCAGAACGCTGTAGGCCCTGAGAACCACATGCATTGAAGCCTTAGTACATCCCCAGGCCCAAAGCAGCAGGCTACTCCTTCCACTAACTTCTCAGGGCAGGGTTCTGGGCCCCATTGGCTGGTATGGGTCTATGCACCCTCTTTCCACTTTTTCCTCGCTCAGGCCAACAAGCTTGTTGCACCACCAGCTGAGGTGAGCAATGGTGGGCAGGGTTAGAGTTAAATGGAGGGGCCCCCCTCACCCTCCCGCAGACAGACTCTTGAACCCACTTCTGGCTTAGCCAGTGCTGCAGTAGCTGTGCGTTCTCAGGCGAACGATGAGACTGGGCAGCAGGGAAGGTATTCAGAAGGTGGGACGGGGTGTGGGAGAGGAGGAGGATGAGACCACTGTTGAAACAACTTGGAATACGCAGCAGAGGATAAGTATTGCAACTAATGTTATAGCCTGCACCTGTGTTTGTGTAATTATCCTGGAGAGAGAGCTGTATAGAAAGCAGGTTCATGCACTGGCCTGGGACTTAGGAGATATGGATTCAATCCCTGGCTTTGCCACAGATTCCCTCTGTGACCTGAGGTAAAAAATTTCATCTCCCGCTGCCTCCGTTTCCAATCTTCTGCTTGGATGTTGTTCCCTTTATGCCACCCTTTGTCTGTCTCATCTATTTAAAGAGTAAGCTCTTTGTGGCAGGGGCTGTCTCGTACCATGTGTTTGTACAGCACCTAGCACAACGGGACTCGGCTTTTGACTGGGGCCTCTAGGTGCTACTGTTAATACTACTGAGATTAATGCTAAGGTATAAAGGGAAAAAATGTGTGTGGTCAGTTGAATGCTTCTGTGACAGGTGGTGTTTCAGTCAGGAAAGTCTGTGTCTTACATGTATTGCCTGCAGTCATATTACATCATGCTGTGATCCCATCAGCACTCACAAGCTAGGCAGGGTCAAGACATCACTTGATGTAAACTTGTGTATTGAAGAACTACAGAGCACTAGGTTGGATTCCCACAGCAAAAGGGCCAACTTCTATTAAAACAGAGACAGTATTGCAAGGATCACATCACCAGCCTTTCCACCACTCTCCTCTCTATACAGCTCTGTCTCCAGAGTACTTAATGAAACACAGGTACAGGCTAGAACATTAGTTAGAGCACTTACGATCTTGTGCCTCTTACATAATTATGTGCCACCCAATTACCACAGCACCACTTTTGATGTAGTTCTCCTCCCAATGCCTCTGTGAGGTAGGGGAGTGCTATTATCCCCAATTTACAGATGGGGAACTGAGGCATATAGAGGATATGGCCCACGTCCTCAAAGATATTTAGGCTCCTAACACCCACTGAAATCAACTTACTCAAGGTCACACAGGAACTCTGTGGCAGAGCAGGGAATTAACCCTGGGTTTCCTGAGTCCCAAGCTAGGGCCCTAACCACTGCACCATCCCTCCTATTTTCTCAGAGGTGCCTAGCCAATAGAAACACTGCAGGTACCTGGGCTCAGCTCACTAAAGTACTTGGCACCTAAATCCCAGTTTTGGCCGCACTGCGATCCCCAAAACTCCGGTTGAACCCTGCAGACAGTGGACCTACCTATCTCACTAGAAGTAATCGGCTCTGAGGAAGTACCTGAGGTCCTATATCAGTTGAAGAGTAGTAAAGCACCAGGCTATGATAAAATAGATACTGAACTGTTAAAAGCTTGAGTGGAAGTGCTGGTGAATTACATGTGCAGATTGTACAAAAAGGTTTGGGAAAAGGAGATTTGTCCTAAAGATTGGAGAGAAGGTGTCATCTGTAAAATTCCTAAAAAGGGGGACCAGCATATTTGTAAAAAGAACGAGGAGTACTTGTGGCACCTTAGAGACTGTACTCCTCATTCTTTTTGCTGATACAGACTAACATGGCTACCACTCTGAAACCTGTCAGCATATTTGTGATAACCAGAGAGGCATGACACTCCTATCTGTACCTGGAAAAATGTTTTGCATTATAATTGTGAATAGGATGAAAACTGCTGCTGATAAAGTACTCAAGGAAGAACAAACTGGTTCAGGTTGTGTTCAGACCAGATTTTCACCTCAAGAAAACTTACTGAGAAAGACTCCCAGGAGAAGACAGCTTTTCACGTCCTTGATTTTATGAAAGTATTTGATAGTATCCACAGAGAAACCCTCTGGAAAATTCTGAGACACTATGAAATTCCGGCAAAGATTTTTAATTTGATAAAAGCTTTGTATGACAAGTCTGCGTGCTGCATCAAGACAGAGAAAGGAGACACAGAATGGTTAAACATTATTACTGGCACACGGCAAGGTTGTGTATTATTCCCCACTTCTCTGCTACGTTGTTATAGACTTTGTGATGAGATGAGTGGCAACTGCTGCCGAGGACACTGGTATTGTTTGGGCAAGAGATAAGCTGCAAGACTTTTACAGATGCTATAGTCATAATGGATATAAACTTGGATTGAATAAAAAGACACATTTTTCTGTGGGGAAGCAAAGAAATCTGTGGGGGACATGAATTCTGTGCCCTCACAGTGGTGCAGAATTCCCCCAGGAGTAATAATATAACCCAGATGAGAGAACATGGAACTGAAAGAGTCCATTATACATGATGAATGTAGCTTGGGCTCTGCTACAACCTACGCATTTCCTGCTGCCAAGTCATTGTGGTTACATATCTTGCAGTACTAAGGAAATCTAAAGCCTCATCTGTTCTTGAAGAAGGTACGACTCCACCACCATCACCACATTTGGTGACCTGTTTACCCAGTACTCCATTTCTCCAAATGATTTGGGAACTCCTGAATGTCAACATCCTCATTCAGGTTCTTTAGTCCCCTTGCAGGCCATCTCATTAGTACCATGTCAATGACATCTCAGGGTTATTCAAACTCCAGAGTCACTTTCAACCGACACCAAAGCACACATGAGAAGAGCTGACATCATTTGACCCTTAGTTCCAAGTATGGCCCCTGTGACAGGTTGGGTCACAGAAATCCTCTTGGGACTGTCACCTGATGTGCTGAGACTACTTCTGAGTCCATTTTCCCTACCAGCTTGGGACTTCAGAACCCTGCCTTGTTGAGCCAGACACGCTAGCCTGCTGCAAACACAGACCCAGGTCTGAACCACGTCTCCAAAGCTGCAGACTTAATTGAAAACAGCTTAAGAAGTGTTCCTGTCTCTAGCACCCAGACCCCAATGGGATCCAAACCCCAAATAAATCCCTTTTACTCTGTACAAAGCTTATACAGGGTAAACTCATAAATTGTCCGCCCTCTATAACATTGATAGAGAGATATGCACAGCTGTTTGCTCCCCCAGGTATTAATTACTAACTCTGGGTTCAATAATAAGCAAAAGTGATTTTATTAAGTATAAAAAGTAGATTTTAAGTGGTTTTAAGTAATAACAGACAGAACAAAGTAAGTTACCAAGCAAAATAAAACAAAACACGCAAGTCTAAGCCTAATACATTTAAGAAACTGAATACAGGTAAATCTCACCCTCAGAGATGGTCCAATAAGCTTTTTTCACAGACTAGACTCTTTTCTAGTCTGGACCCAATCCTTTCCCTTGGTACAGTCCTTGTTCCAGCTCAGGTGGTAACTAGGGTATTTCTCATGACTGCAGCCCCCTTTGTTCTGTTCCACCCCCTTTTATAGCTTTGGCACAAGGCGGGAATCTTTTGTCTCTCTGGCAGTACTGGATTTACCATGGCACCACTGGCGCCATGGTGCCGGGCCCACAGTCGAAAGGGGCCCTGTCCCATTCTTCTCCGCCCCCTGCTCTCTCCTGTGGGGTCAGAAGCTTGATGCTGCCACTGCTGGGGCTCCGTGACAGGCTCTGCCGGCAGCCAAGCTCCTCCCCCGCCTCTTTCCCCAGCATGCTACATTCCCTCCCCCCCTCCCTGCCGCCGATCAGCTAGATCAGCTGCTTGCCAGCAGGAGGAGGAGGAGCAGAGCCACAGCACACTCGCCACTCTGGGGAGGAGGAGGAGAGGTGGGGGCGAGGCCTTGGGGAAGGGGCTGGAATTGTGGCATACCCCTTCCAGCCCCCTGCGTGAGCACCCCCACGACCCCAGACCACACCCACAGCCCTCTGCCCACCCTGACCCCTGCACCCCCTCACACACTGCCAGCCCCTTGCACCCCCTCACATACCCTGAGCCCCCTGCCCTGACTCCTGCACCCACACACACACACACACCCAGCCCCCTGCACCCCCTCACACGCCCTGAGCCCCCTGCCCTGAACCCTGCACCCACTCACACCTCCCCAGCCCCCTGCACCCCTCAGCCCCCCACACCTCCCCAGCTCCTGCCCTGATGCCTGCATCGCCCTCACATCTCCCCATCCCCCTGCACCCCCTCTCACCCTCCTCACACACACCCAGCCCACAGCCCTGACCCCTGCATCCCCCACACCTCCCCAGCCCACAGCCCTGACCCCTGCATCCCCCACACCTCCCCAGCCCCAGCCCTGACTCCTGCATCCCCCCTCACACCCCCCAGCCCCTGCCCTGACTCCTGCACCCCCTCACACACACCCAGCCCCCTGCCCTGACTCCTGCACCCCCCACATCCCCACCGCCATCCTAAGAACCAAACAGGAGCTGCCCCAGGTAAGCACTCCACACCCCAACCTCCTGCCCCAACCCTGAGCCCCTTCCCTTACCCTAGCTCCTGGCCAGACCCCGCACCGCAACATTTTTTTACAATATTTGGAAAGATCATTAAGTGGTCCGTCGAGACTCTCTATGATTTTCAAGTGGTCTGTGGAAAAATAAGTTAGACTACAAAAACAATCAAGGTACCTCACTTTATTTTCATTTACTTGCTATTACTTATAGGAGGAGGATGAAGGAAAAAAAGAATGAAAAACGGGGGCAGGGGGAGATAAGAGAGAATGTTCTTTTTCTTGGCTGGGTCCCAAGGAGGAGCCCCAAAAATGAAGCTGAGCACAGGGCTGGGGGGCCCCACTAACTATAAATCTACCACTGGCTGTCACGTCACCTGGGCTGGGGATACTGTCAGGGCCGGTGTAACCACTAGGCAAACTAGGTGGCCGGCTAGGGCGCCAAGATCTGGGGGCGCCAAAAAGCGGTGCCCAAAAATTTTTTATTACACTACAGTGGAGTCACATCTTATGTGGGGGTTAGGTTCTAAAGTCACCGCATAAGAGGAAAATCGCGTATGTGAAAATTACCACAAAGTACAGTATACACAGTATACACCAGAACAGGGGTCCTCAACCTACGGCATGCATGCCAAATGTGGCACGTGAGCCAATTTTTTTTTTTTTTTTAATGGCAGGCTACAGGTCCGGGCTGCCACGGAGCCTGCTGCCGACCTCGGGTTCCATTCACTCAGTCAGCAGCAGGCTGAGCAGGGCCGGCAATGGGCCGGCTCCTGCCAGCTGGGGTCCCAGCCACCAGCCCCGCTCAGCCCGCTGGGATCCCAGCCAGCTCCGCTCAGCCTCTGCCGGCCTGGGTGAATGGCCTGGGGTTCCGTTCACCCAGGGTTCCGTTCACACAGGCCGGCAGGAGGCTGAGCGGAGCCGGTGACTGGGACCCCGGCTGGCAACGGGCTGAGGTGCCAGCCGCTGGCCCCGCTCAGCCCACTGCCGGTCTGGGATCCCGGCCACTGGCCCTGCTCAGCCCACTGACGCTCTGGGGTCCCAGCTGTCAGCCCCTTGCCAGCCAGGGTCTCGGCCATCGGCCCCGCTCAGTCTCCTGCTGGCCTGGGTGATGGCAGGAGGCTGAGCAGAGCCGCCGGCGGGGACCCCGGCTGGCAGCTTAGTGAACAGAACCCCAGGCCAGCTGCAGGCTCAGCGGTGGCCGGGACCCGCAGCCTGCCATTAAAAAAAAAAAAAAAATCAGCTTGCGTGCCACCTTTGGCACGCGTGCTGTAGGTTGAGGACCCCTGTTCTAGTGTATACAGTGTATACTGTGTGTACTGTACTTTATGGTAATTTTCACTATACGCGATTTTCCTCTTACGCGCTGACCTTAGAACCTAACCCCTGCGTAAGATGTGACTCCACTGTATTCGTTTTTGAAAATTTATAATAAGCCATGCTCCGGGGGGGCGGGGGGGGCGCAAGGTGGAAATTTCGCCTAGTGTGCAAAATATCCTTGCACCGGCCCTGGATACTGTGTCAGCTGATCCCCACAGTCTCCAACCTACCAGGGCAGTACAGCAGACATGGCCCTGCCCACTAGCTCCTCTCCACTCCCTAGCCCATCCACTACTACCTCCCCACACACACACACTTTAAGGCTTAGCCCTCTTACTTTTAAAAATGATTGCTTGCCCCTCTCCCCGCTCAGGGTTTTCTGGCAGCCCTCTTGCCAGGTATCCAGTTTTAGACTGGAAACTCCGGTAGAAAACGGGACCTGAGTGTCTGGTTAGCTGTGCTGACTGGAAACTAAATGTCCGGTTATAGGAGTAACCACATTAGCCTCTGCTCCTCCCACTCCCAACACCCACCCCAGAGGGCTGGCAGAGAACCTGTCCTGCTGCTGTGGGAGGAGGGGCAGCTCAGTGCAGAGAGAGACAAAGAGAATGGGCTAGAACCAGGTAGGTACCCGCTCTATGTGGGCAGGGGCGGTGGGGATCCTGTTTACCTCCTCCCCAGCCCTGCTGGGCTTGCAGTTTACCCCGACCCCTCCCTTGCTCCAGAGACCAACCCTAGCTCCTGCCCCACTGTGCTTTTACCCCAGGCCCCTTTTACAATCATTCCCCAGGGGGGCCCACAAATATGTTTGGCGCTGGGCCCACAAAAAGTTAATCCGGCCCTGCTCTCTGGGTTCCCACCCCTCCTTCTAAATGGAAAAGCACCAGTTTAAAGATGGATTCCAGTACCAGGTGACATGGTCACACGTCCTGTGAGACCCCAAGCCTTCATTCTTCCTGGCCTGACTCACAGGAAGACTTGCAAGTAAACAGAGCCATTTACAACCAATTGTCCTAGTTGATGGGAGCCATCAAGATTCCAAACCACCATTAATGGCCCACACTTTGCATAATTACAATAGGACCTCAGAGTTATATTTCATATTTCTAGTTTCAGATACAAGAATGATACATTTATAAAAATAGGATGACCACACTCAATAGATTATAAACTTTGTAATGATACCTTACAAGAGACCTTTTGCATGAAGCATATTCCAGTTATATTATAGTCACCCATTAGTATATTTTCATAAAATCATATGGCGTGCAAACATCACAGCCCCATTGTTTCTTCCTATGCTAAAGGGGACTTCGCATGAGTATGCAGAAGATCAAGATAATGGAGGTAGGAGTGAATGCTGTCAACCCTGGCAGATGTACGATGGAGAAGAGTACAAAAGAGTTGATGACTTCTTTTATCTTGGAAATTAGATATCCGCTAATGGCCAGCTCACTAAAGAAGTGAAGGCAAGAATAAGCCAGTGGATTATTTTCCCATTTGCAAAACATCTGGAAGAGTAAGACTACCCAGCTACAAAGTTAAATGATATTGTACAATGCTATTGTCCTTCCACCCTAGTGTATGCCTCAGAAACATGGCAGCTGGTGGAAATACATAGGAAGGAGCTGGATGCACCACTAGCATTTAAGAAGACTCTTGGGAATTCTTTGGAGAGATTGCATAACAAATGTGAAAATGCTGTGCCATATGGGTCAGCAGACTGCAGACTCGATAAGTAGCCAGAGACGGCTATAGTGGTTTGGCCATGTCATCGGGTTACCCAGTGGCAGAAGCACAAGCTATGTCTTAGATTGGATTTCACCTGGAGGGAAGCGAAAGCATGGAGGACAAAGAATGACCTATTGCAGGACGATCAAAAAGGATGCTACCATCTTGGAGACAACTTACAATGGAATCAAACATGTGGCTCTGGACAGACAGCAGTGGGGAAAATGGCTTGCCTTGAGCCCCTAGGCACACGACATTCTACGTAAGTAAGTCTGGGATGTGGGAGACCCAGGTTCAATCCTCCCCTCTTTGCCAGAGGGGGAGAAAGAATTTGAACAGGGGTTTCCCACCTCTCAGCTGAATGGTGTAATGAGGGGCGAGAACTAGGCAGTTGCTTAGGACCCTGAGCAGCTCAAGGTGGCCCCCGTTCACTTTTTGTTGTGTGGAAGGCCCCAAAAATATTCTTGCCCCCAATGGCCTAGAAGCAATTCTGGCTGTAACCACTGAGCAATGGGATAGTCTCATGTGGGACTCCCTCAGTCTGTCCTGTTGAAGCTGTTTCTCTGTGGATAAATAATGAAAGAGTGACTGGAGCAGAAGGAATGGAACTGGCTCTCCCATCTGCCAGGTGGCTGCCCTCACCACTGGAGTACAGAGTCATTCCCACTCTCTTGCCCTCTCTGGCCCAGTGATTGGGTCTCTCACAGCACAGATGAGCGCTCTAGCCTCTGGGCTACAAGTGGACACCTCCTCCTCCGGCTGTTTTATGTGGAGTGAGGCAGGCGCCTAACTCATTCCCTCAAGCATCTAAGCTGCCTGGCTCCAAGAGACTGGTTCCCATTCGTGGATCACTAAGCAGAGATATGCACCTTATTTCCAAGAGAGGGGTGGGGCCTAGCACACAACCCTGACGTTGGTGTCTCCCATTGGCTAGCTTAGATGGCTAGCTTTTGTGGATCACATTCTAAGATGCCTGTCTCTCCCCATTCATTGTATAGGAGCCTGGGCACCTAACTCAGGCTTTATGGGTTGCAGTGTTTTCCCTGTGATTTTCTAGGCCTCTAAAAGTTAGAGATGCATCAGCATTTCAACACCTAAGTCGCTTCATGGATCCCTATCTTGGTTTTCTAATTTAACCATGTGCTATAAACTTGGGTAATTAGCCTGCTGGTTGCTGGAATAAAATACAGTGCATAGTACAGATTGAAAATAATGATCCTCCTGGTAGCTAGCAAGGAGTCTGTGAGCAGTGAGTTGTGAATGAGTTCAGACCCTGTTCCCTGATGAAGGCTCTGGAAATCTGCGGGGAATTCAGCAGCTGAGGAACAAAGGAGTTTAGATAAGCTTTGTCTGAATAATGTACATTGTCTGGACTCTTACCTCTTAGGTTAAAGATCCCCATGAGAGATCTTATGTGGTGCCCACTGTAAATAAAAATAGGTAAGGGGAAGGGAAGTGGAGAGCACTAATTCTGGAGGAGATAAGTTTTGTTGGGTTGACACATGTCCCAGCCCATATGGGGCCTGGACCTTCCTGCCCACCTTTTTTCTAGCTGGTGTGACGCGGGGGATGGTGTACAGGCCAAGGTAAGGAAGATATTTTAAGCCTAGGATGTCAGGAGGAGCTCAAGTCTGTGAGATAAGCAGCAGGAGAAACCTGTACACTGCACAGGGCTATATATCCTCGGGAAGGGCGACCCCTTGTCCTAGCAGTGCTGGGGAGGCAGCCAGTAGAGCTAAACTTTGGAGCTGGAAGCTGGTGCCTCAAGGAGCTGGAGAATGATCAGCAGCCATCCAGGCAGCTCCAGGATGGTGTAGGAAAAGGTGGCCCCATGCAGCAGTGGAGATCAGAGTGCAGTGGAAGCATGTAGCACAGACAGAACATCCTGAGTAGCCAGTTAGTGGATGGAACCAGAGGGATGTGGCAGGGAAGGCACTGGTTTGCGAAGCCGGTGGAGGGTAGCTTCGGCCCATGAACAGCAGAGCGAAGAGGCATGGGATGCAGAGCACTTTTTGTGGATTATAATGCTTGTGGACAGCTGAGGAGCCAGATGGCTCATGGCCTGTGGCATGAGAGTATATTGCAGAGAGTGGCTGGACTGGGAACATGGGAGGCAGGAGTTTTGTTTTTAAGAGAGCTGGGAGGAAATATGACCCGGGTAACTTTGTAAATACTATGGTTATGGGACTTGGGGTGGGTTGTGGTGAGGTGAGGAGTTAAGATAGAGATTATTTTTCTTGGTTTCTGGGTCTTGTAGAGAGGCGCAGAGGAATGAGAGGTTAGACATGAGCAGCATTACAGTACCTATGGGCGGAAAATGTTCAGCAGGAGGAAGGAGGGTTGTCTACTTTTTTTAAAATCAGCTATTAATGTAGTTCTTAAAATAAGAGGGGAAGGACCTGTTGGAACATGGTTGTGTAATGTGATGGCTAGTCTTCCAACTCCATCCCATCTGTCAGATCAGCATTCCCCCATGAAGGGAAAGAGTACACGGAGAACTAGTGGCCCTCAAGGCTGAAACAGGTCCTCACCCAAAACTTTCCAGGTGGTCTCCAATCAGGTCAAGGGAAATGAATGATTCTTCGATACAAGAGTCGTACAGGCACGGCAAGGTTAAGCCTGATTCGTCAGGCTGGATTCCGTTCCCTCTGTTCAAGCCTGATTCTCAGCAGCATTGTACATCCACAATGATGGGAGAAACTACCAGAGAGTGAGAAAAGGCACAAAGGAAAGAGTCTTTCTCTGATAGCTGGGATGCGGCTGCTCAGGCATTTACATTGCTTACGTTTTGGTTGTCGGCCATGGAACTTTATGGGGGCCCTCTTTTGTGGATGATGAATCCCAGTGTGGTTTCTCTGCTGTGGTCCAGAGTTGACTTCCTGGGATGAAGAGCTGACATTTGCCTCCCAACAGCGGTGATTGGGTGCTTGTAAGGAGCCTGAAAAGATGTCAGGGATCAGGTGAATGAGATGAGTCATTGCCTACAACTTCAAGAGGCTGTTACAATATCAAAGTAACCTTCTAATGGTTACTTCCTTATTCTACTTAGCTCAGCAAGACCACCGGCCCTGATGGTGTACGCCCTCTTGGCATACAGTCCGTTTGGCAGAACGGTTGCTCTTGTACAAGCCCTGGAATTGTCATGGAGGACTGAGAGCCTTTCAAAGAGAATAACAGACTATGACCACAAGTATATCATTGAGCAGCAGTGCCCAGAGTGCTGGAGCAAAACTTTTTACTTTCACTGACTTTGCCAGTGCCATTGTAGCCCCCAAAATGGAGAAACAGGGACCAGAGAAGTATAGGATGCATTCCACAAGGAGGCAAACAAACCCCTTGAGTAGTTTAATCTTGCTGAATTTATAAGCAACTTCTAGGAAGAAACAATGGGGCCATACTTGGAGCTAAGGGTCAAATGATGCCAGCTCTTTTCATGTGTGCTTTGGTGTCAGTTGAAAGTAACTCTGTAGTCTGAATAACCCTGAGATGTTATTGACATGGTACTAATGACATGGCCTGCAAGGGGACTAAAGAGCCTGAATGAGGACGTTGACAATCAGGAGTTCCCAAGTCATTTGGAGAAATGGAGTACTGGGTAAACAGGTCACCAAATGTGGTGATGGTGGTGGAGTCATACCTTCTTCAAGAACAGATGAGGCTTTAGATTTCCTTGGTACTGCAAGATCTGTAACCACAATGACTTGGCAGCAGGAAATGCGTAGGTTGTAGCGGAGCCCAAGCTACATTCATCATGTATAATGGGCTCTTTCAGTTCCATGTTCTTTCATTTGGGTTATATTATTACTCCTGGGGGAATTCTGTGCCACTGTGCAGGCACAGAATTCATGTCCCCCACAGATATCTTTGCTTCCCCACAGAAAAATGACTTTCTGACGGGGAAGCAAAGGGAAGATGCAAGAGCAGTCATGTGCCCCTCCACAGCAGTGTGGGTGCATCCTTTTGGGCACCTGGAGCAGCTGGCAGAGAAGCTGGGGACGTACCAGCCGGTGCTGAGTTAGACCCATCCGGGACCAGGTCACACCCACCCCTCATCTGCCCACTCTCATGCATCCAGACCCCCCCAGACCCTCTATCAAGCCTCACCCTCCTGCATCTGGAACCCCCCCATACCTGAATCCCTACCCCAGCAAGCCCCACCCCCTATGCACCTGGACCACCCCAACAAGCCCCACACACCTGGACACCCCACCCCACTGAGCCCCAACCAGCTCACCCAGACCCCCATCCCACCAAGCCACACTCCCGCAGCACCCAGACCTCCTTGCTGAGCCCCCCACACCCAGACCCCTTCCTGCAGAGCCCCAATCACCTTCACCTGGACCCCCCTGAAAAGTCCCATTGCACCTGCACCTGGAGCCCCCACCCAATGAGTCCCTGTGTATCCAGATCCCCGCTACACCTCCCACTGAGCTGCCTGCACCCAGCTTGCCCCATACAGAACCCTCTCATCCCACACCTGGATCCCCCCACACTAAGCCCCTCCAAACTTGGATCCTGCCAGGCTGAGCCTACCTGCCCACACCTGGTGCACCTGGCATAGAGGGGCAGGCCCCCGGGGTGTTTCTGGGGCAGGCCTGGCCCTTGCACTGTGTAAGAGTTGGGTGCAGCCTCACTGCTGAGTCCATGTCCCGGGGGTGGGGGTGGGGGTGGGGGTAGGGGGGCTGAGCTGCAGGGTGATCTCCCACCTTCATGCAGCCAGTGGCCTGTGCTCCCCACTGCCGTGCTGGAGCCTCCAATGTTATTTATTGACAAGTAAAATTTGCAGAATTTTAAATATTGTGTACAGAATTTTTTAATTTTTGGCCCAGAATTCCCTCAGGAGTAAATTATGCACCCGTTCTGTTCTCATGACTGGAAGCCATTATCATTGCTTCACCCTCCTAAGCACTACACAGAGGATATTGCTGTTTCTTCTGTGCTCCTTTTTCACATTCTTCTTTTTTTGCTTTGCTCATTCTCTGTTCCTTTTCCCACCCTGTCTTTCTGCTTCGGATCTCATCCCTTTGCTCTTTTCCCCACTCTCTCTCCTATGCAGAATGTCAACCCAATAATGTTCCACTTTAGCCCACAGTAGTAAGTTAGGTAAAGTGTATTCATTCATCCTTAATAGGAATAAAAAACTTAGTTACAGGCTATATTATTATCAGGCCACTTGCATAGAGCCGTAGGGCCTGCTTCTGCTCAAGACAGTTGGCAAAACTCCCATTGACTTCATTGGGTGCATTAGCAGAGTCAAGAGAATGTATGTAATTAAAGTTGCCATGGCACAGCTGAAATTGGGCTTGGTGAGACTCCCACCAAACTGTTAATGGGTTACTACTAACATACTGAAATGTGTTCCCTGGATCTGCCCATTGCATTTGTCCTGTGAAGGCTGTTTGATTGTTGGGCTAGTACAATTACTGATTGCTTGTGTTTTATAGGATATATCTCTATAGGCATATTATCTGACGGTTGAGCAGGTGTTGTAGTAATCTCGCTGCTGGCTGGTGAGGGGATATTGTGGTTTTTATGTGGCTTCTGTTCCCTCTCCTCTGGAAGGATTTAGCAGTGATGGATTAGGTAGGGGAGAAACTTTGCATGCCTCTGGCTGAATAAAGCTGTTAGTGTGGACTCTTCTTGAATTAAGGGATCTTTTAAGTGACCTTACAGTGGAAAATCTCAAAAGAAATGGATCTTAACCTGTGGGCTGCAGCCCTGAGTGGACTGGGTCTTGCTCTATCTATAGAGGTACTTGTGGCCTTTATCATTGTTCTATCTAATCACCTCACAATCATTAACAGATTTTATCCCCAAAATCTGTTGAGGCAGAGAAGTACTCTCCCCACTTTACAAATGGGCAACTGAGTCACAAGGTAGATTAAGTGACTTGCCCAAGATTCTGTAGGAAGTCTGTGGTTGAACCATGCATTGAAACCAGGTCTCTTGAGGTCAGTGGCCTATCCACTAGACCAATGTTTCTCAACCAGAGGGTCTGGAAAGGCAATCAGAGTGCCATCAGCTTTCAAAATTTTATCCTAAAGCAAAGAAAATTTTGCTTCTCCTCTTATAGACTCATAGACTCATAGACTTTAAGGTCAGAAGGGACCATGATGATAATCTAGTCTGACCTCCTGCACAACACAGGCCACAGAATCTCACCCACCCACTCCTGTAACAAACCCCTAACCTATGCCTGAGTTATTGAAGTCCTCAAATTGTGGTTTAAATACCTCGAGGTGCAGAGAATCCTCCAGCAATTGACCCGTGCCCCACGCTGCAGAGGAAGGCAAAAAACCTCCAGGGCCTCTGCCAATCTGCCCTGGAGGAAAATTCCTTCCCGACCCCAAAGATGGCGATCAGTTAAACCCTGAGCATGTGGGCAAGACTCACCAGCCAGCACCCAGGAAAGAATTCTCTGTAGTAACTCAGATCCCACCACATCTAACATCCCATCACAGACTATTGGGCATATTTACCTGCTAATAATCAAAGATCAATTAATTGCCAAAATTAGGCTATCCCATCATACCGTCCCCTTCATAAACTTAGCAAGCTTAGTCTTGAAGCCAGATATGTCTTTTGCCCCCACTGCTCCCCTTGGAAGGCTGTTCCAGAACTTCACTCCTCTAATGGTTAGAAACCTTTGTCTAATTTCAAGTCTAAACTTCCTAATGTCCAGTTTATATCCATTTGTTTTTGTGTCCACACTGGTACTAAGCTTAAATAATTCCTCTCCCTCCCTGATATTTATCCCTCTGCTATATTTATAAAGAGCAATCATATCTCCCCTCAGCCGTCTGTTGGTTAGGCTAAACAAGCAAGCTCTTTGAGTCTCCTTTCAAAGACAGGTTTTCCATTCCTCGGATCGTCCTAGTAGCCCTTTTCTGTGCCTGTTCCAGTTTGAATTCATCCTTCTTAAACATGAGAGACCAGAACTGCACACAATATTCCAGATGAGGTCTCACCAGTGCCTTGTATAACAGTACCAACACCTCCTTATCTTGACTGGAAATACCTCGCCTGATGCATCCCAAAACCTCATTAGCTTTTTTAACAGACATATCACATTGGCGGTTCATAGTTATCCTGCGATCAACCAATACTCCGAGGTCCTTCTCCTCCTCTGTTACTTCCAACTGATGTGTCCCCAATTTATAACCAAAATTCTTGTTGTTAATCCCTAAATGCATGACCTTGCACTTTTCACTATTAAATTTCATCCTATTACTATTACT
Organism: Trachemys scripta elegans; assembly: GCF_013100865.1. NCBI lineage: Eukaryota > Metazoa > Chordata > Testudines > Emydidae > Trachemys > Trachemys scripta. The sequence goes on from NC_048298.1 coordinate 92,801,535, forward strand.
CCAGTTTACAAAGTCATCCAGATCTTCCTGTATGATATCCCGGTCCTTCTCTGTATTAGCAATACCTCCCAGCTTTGTGTCATCCACAAACTTTATTAGCGCATTCCCACTTTTTGTGCCAAGATTAAATAAGATTGGTCCCAAAACCAATTCCTGAGGAACTCCACTAGTAACCTCCTTCCAGCCTGACAGTTCACCTTTCAGTATGACCCATTGTAGTCTCCCCTTTAACCAGTTCCTTATCCACCTTTCAATTTGCATATTGATCCCCATTGATTTAGCTAATAATTCCCCATGTGGAACCATATCAAATGCCTTACTGAAATCGAGGTAAATTAGATCCACTGCTTTTCCTTTGTCTAAAAAATCTGTTACCTTCTCAAAGAAGGAGATCAGGTTGGTTTGGAATGATCTACTTTTTGTAAAACCATGTTGTATTTTGTCTCAATTACCATTGACCTCAATGTCCTTAACTACTTTCTCCTTCAAAAATTTTTCCAAGACCTTGCATATTACAGATGTCAAACTAACAGGCCTATAGTTACTCGGGTCACTTTTTTTTCCTTTCTTAAAAATAGGAACTATGTTAGCAATTCTCTAGTCGTACGGTACAACCACTGAGTTTACTGATTCATTAAAAATTCTTGCTAATGGGCTTGCAATTTCATGTGCCAGTTCCTTTAATATTCTTGGATGAAGATTATCTGGGCTTCCCAATTTAGTCCCATTAAACTGTTTGAGTTTGGCTTCTTCCTCGGATGTGGTAATATCTACCTCCATATCCTCATTCCCATTTGTCATCCTACCATTATCCCTAAACTCCTCATTAAAGACTGAGGCAAAGTATTTGTTTAGATATTGGGCCATGCCTAGATTATCCTTAACCTCCACTCCATCCTCAGTGTTTAGCAGTCCCACTTCTTCTTTGTTTTCTTCTTATTTATATGGCTATAGAACCTTTTACTATTGGTTTTAATTCCCTTTGCGAGGTCCAACTCTACATGGCTTTTGGCCTTTCTCACTTTATCCCTACATGTTCTGACCTCAATAAGGTAGCTTTCCTTGCTAATCCCTCCCATCTTCCACTCCTTGTAGGCTTTCGGCTTTTTCTTAATCACCTCTCTGAGATGCTTGCTCATCCAGCTTGGTCTACAACTCCTGCCTATGAATTTTTTGCCCGCTCTCCCGGCTGCAGCTCCAGCCGGACCACGGGAGCCCCGCAACACAGGCTGGAGCACGGCAGCCCTGTGACCCCGTGACCCTGGCTGGAGCTCCGACCAGACCACGGCAGCTCCGCCACCCCAGCTGGAGCTCCGGCTGGAACTCCGGCCGGAGTGCAGCTGCCCCACGGCCCTGCGACCCCGGCTGGAGCTCCGGCCAGCCCCATGGCCCTGCGACCCCGGCTGGAGCTCCGGCCAGCCCCGCGGCCCTACAGCCCTGGCTGGACCACAGCAGTCCTGCAGCTCCGCAATCCTGGCCGGACCGCCGGCCAGAGCGCGGCAAGCCCCATGGCCCTGCATACCTGGCCAGAGCACTGTCCGGAGCGTGGCAGCCCTGCGGGGCCACCTCCCCTAGCTGGCAATCCGAAGTGCCACCCCAGGAACCGGGGCCCGCACTTGCTAAAGCTGGCCCTGAACCCAGGAGTCTGGACTTCTCCTGGGAAACAATTCCCCACTTCAAAATCCCTAGGCATAGCAAGGCCAGGGCCCCCTTGGTTCCCATTGATTTCCAAGCTCAGCAGCTCACTGGGTCTGGCCCAGCTCAGAGACTCTCAGCCTGGGGAACAGTCTCCCACAAGGGAAGGGCTGGGAGCCCCATTGCTGGGACCTTGCCAAACACACTCGAGATGGCTCTGGAGAAGCTCCTCCCCGATCTGAGAGTGAGGGGCTCCTGGGAGCTGTTTGCAAATCCAATCTCCTTTGGGAGAGATTCTCTCCCCCTCTTTCTGCCTCTCCCCAGACAGACAGGGGACGCCCCCGAGGAACCCTAATGCCACTCACTTGTTCTGGTGATGGAGCGATGGATGGAGGATGTTCAGGGTCGTCCCTCGCCCTTCTCCTCACTCCCCAAGCCCGAGGCAGGCTGGAGAGGGTGGTGGTGACCTGAGGAATTACCCTGCCCAGCAAGCAGGCAGGGTGATGGAACGGGGCAATCGTGAAAACAAGAGTCTGTCTTATTGTCAAGGGACGGAGAAATTCGGCCAGCAGCAGGGGGTGAAGAACACCGCCCTAGTGCGGGGGTGACAGCGCGTCCGGGATCCCGACATCCCAGCACTTTACACACCTTCCTGGAGCCTCCTGACCCCCCTGGGCTGTCGGGACTGCGACCCCAACCCCACTGATGAGAAACAGGCCTGGGGATGGGAAGCTACTGGCTCAGGGTCACACCAACTGTCAGAAGTATGGATGAGACCCAGCAGGCCTTATTTCCAGGCCCCTTCGCTAACCACTGCTGCACACTCCCTCCCACAGCTGACAATTACAAGCAGGCCACCATGTCCACTCCCCCTGTTTTGAGAGGGAGTGTGCTCCGCTGGAGTGACTGGACCGGGGGATTGGAAGTCAGGACTCCTGAGTTCCATTGCTGGGTTTCCTGTTGGTTCCACTGCTGGTTGTTCTCCTTTTCCTGTGGGACTTTGAGCAAATTGCTTCCCCCCTCTCTGGCTCTGTCCCCAGCAGTCAAATGGGGATTTCATACTTTCCCGCTATTGGAAAGTGCTGGGAGAAGCCCCCAGCAAAAGCTGCTCTGACAGCACTAAGCAGCATCTGCCCATTGAAGGTGGCAGCGCACTGCCCAGGAGCAGGAGTGTTTGGCTCTGGGGTTTCACTTCAGCCCAGTCTATAGAGAGGGGCCCAGCCATGGATTTTGGCTCAAGAAGGCCAATTCTCCAATTTGTTAAGGGCGTTTTGAATTCCAATCCTGTGCTCCAAAGTGCTTGGTGTCATTTGCAAATTGTAGAAGCATGCTCTCCACTCCATTTTCCAAATCCTTAAGGAAAATATTGAATAGTACCAGCCCCCGGACTGATCCCTGCCGGACCCACTAGGCAAACCCTCTCCATTGGACAGCCAGACATGGAGAAGGGCTCTTGGAGTCTGGGCTTTCAACCAGCTCTGCACCCACATTACACTGATTGCATCTAGACCACATTTCCCTCGTTCGTTTGTGAGAATGTCCTATGGGACTGTGTCAAAAGCCTTAGAAACACCAAGAGAGATCGCATCTACTGTTTACCCACCTCCACTAGGCCTGTAACCCTGCCAAAGAAGGAGCTAGGATTGGTTTGGAATGATTTGTTCTTGACAAATCCATGCTCACTAGTCCTAAGAACCAAATTATCCTGTAGGTGCTGACAAACGGATTGTTTAATGATGTATTCCAGTATCTTTCCAGCTATGGAAGTAAGGCTGGCTAGTCTGTAAATCCCAGGGTTCTCTTTGTTCCCCTTCTAAAGATAGGTCCTGTCTTGTTAATGGATGGGAAGATGTTCTTTTTCAGGGATCTCAGATGAGAACTGGGGCACAACACCTGGTTTGTTAAGGCCACAAAAATGGAGACAGGAACCTCTTCTCTCCTGCTGGCAAAGAACCCCAGGTACCTAAAAGACAAGGACTCACATCCCTGAATGGGCTTTTAAAAAGACAATGGTTAAAAAATTTGGCCCCGACCATTTCTTGTTTCCACAGATTAGATATTTTAGCAAACTTTAGAATTCCTTGGTACTAAACACCGAGAAATTCCCCTTTCTCTTTCACAGAGGCTTTAACGCCCCTTATCTCACTCAGGCTCATGACCGCCCAGAGTTCGAGAATTGTCCCTGTTCGCATTGGACAGATGGGGAGGAGCCTGAGGTACAGAGAAGGGAAGTGACCTACCCAAGGGCCTACACAGCAAGGAGGTGGCAGAGTCAGAAAGAGAAGCCACCAGTCCTGACTCCTGTTCTAATGGACAACAAACCCCCCAGAGTCATGGCAGAGGTGAAAGTAAGCCAGTACGGTATGGTACGGCGTAGCGGCAAGAGCTAGCACGCCGTGCCGGACTGGACCGGCTTCCGCGGTGGTGATTTAAAGGGCCGGTGCTCCAGCCGCTGCGGGGAGCCCCGGGCCCTTTAAAATGCCGCCGGAACTCCAGCAGCCGGGCTCCCACAGTGATTTAAAGGGCTGGTGCTCCGGCCACTGTGGAGAGCTCCGGGCCCTTTAAAGCGCCGCTGGAGATCCGGCAGCCAGGCTCCCGCAGTGATTTAAAGGGCCCAGAGCTCCGCGGTGGCCGGAGCCCCGGGCCCTGTAATTCACCCCTGAGCCCCGGCCGCCTCTGCAGCTGGTAGCTCTGGGGTGATTTAAAGACCCTAGGGCTCCCAGCCACAGCTGGAGCCCTAGGGCCTTTAAATCTTGAAAGGCCCCATCTCTTCCAGGTGGAGGCCACAGCCCCGCTCAGGACTCAGGCGTAACAGTAAATCCTTTAAGTTCCTTTCACCCCTGGGCAGGGATAGAGCCCAGGAATCGAGATGGTGGAGAAATTTCTTTGAAACCGTTTCTGTCAGAAAATCCCATTCAGACTAAACCAGTTTGTTTCTTGAACTCATAACAAGTGGGATGAAAGTTCTTTGCAAAAATATTTTGTTGCAAAACAAAAGCATCTCCTCTTTGTCACAGTGTGTTAAATTTTCTCCTCGCACACAAAGAGGAGACACTTAGATCTTGAAAATTAGATAAGATGCCTCAGTTTGAGCTAAGTAGTTGCTGCTTTTATCAATTTCAAAATAAAAAAATACAAATAAAATTGACTATTTCAGCTATTCTATTATGTCACAATCTGATCTGAGTAAACGTGATAGGACACCTCATATTATGCTCTCCTCCTAGTGATACTCTCCAATGGATCCCCATCCTCCACCCACCGTGAGGTAGGTAGGAGCGGATCATTATTATCCCTACTTGAAAGAGGGAGAAGCTAAGGCTGAGAAAGGAGAATTGACTTGTCTTAGGTCACACAGCCAGTCAGTGGCAGAGTTGGGAATAGGACCCAAGAGCCCTGATTTTCAAACTAACCATCAGATTTTGAATTTCATACATTGAATGACCTGAATAAAGTGCTCTCAGATGAGTTCCAGACCAACAACAATGCACAGTAATTATTCAGCAGGTATTTTAGAACTGCAATGTTAGAGAGAATCATGAGCTGCTCAGAGACAATTAATGCAGAGCAGCAGCATAATTCATCAAACATATAACCGCTTATGACTTATTTAATTGGTCTAAAAAGAGAACAACAAGGACCTGAGTCTCCTCCCTGTCAATAACCCCCTGCTCAGCCAATCAGGGTAGAGGCTGAGGACGGGAGGCTGAGGGTTGTCACCAGAGAGCTCAAAGGATGGCCCAGATCACTGGTGGGGATCATTGGCGTAGCCAGGTTCTAAGAGCAGGGGGAGCAAACATTAAAAAGGCGCCCCCCCCATTGGCTCCTCCTCTGGCCACGCCCCCCTTGGCTCCTCCTCCAGCCGCTCCGCGCCCTCCCCTTGGCTGGCTTCTCCGCCCATGCCATGCCACTCCCCGCATGGCTCCTCCGGCCGTGCCGCCCCCGCAGCCCCCATGGCTCCTCCAGCTGTGCCATACCGCCCCTGCGGCCCACCCCATGGCTCCTCTGGCCGCACTGCGGGCTGCCATGCTGTGCCCCCCCTCGCTCCTCCTGCCGCGCCGGCCTTCTCCCTTGACTCCTCCGGCCGTGCCGTGCCACCCCTGTGACCCCCCATGGTTCCTCCGTCTGCGCTGTGGGCTGCGATACTGTGCCCTCCCCCATTCCTCCGGCCACGCCGGCCCCCCTCA